>NC_134487.1:179656967-179694467 GCF_040206685.1 Ascaphus truei | reverse complement strand
TATATATATATATATATAATGTAGCCAGGTCCCCCCGCTCTCCCGTTTCCCCCCTCCTTACCCTCTCATATGTGGGGATGTTGCTGGCAGGGCGACGGAGTCTCCGGCGGCTCCCTCCGCAGGGCGCCGCCATGTTGTGTGCGGGAGCATGCGCAGAAGCGGCGACTGATAGATAGGGGCCTGGAAGGTTGCGCATGCGCAGCGCACCCCGGCGGCGGCCATTAGAGTCGCGCATGCGCAGTGCCCTATGCGCATGCGGCCCCAATGTTAATTCAGCAGCAGAGACTACAACTCCCATGATGCTTAGGGAGAAGCTGCCAGGTGACGCGCGACAACCAATGGAATGGCTGGGTTGCTCCTGAAGGGAGGAAAGACTACTGCATGCTGGGATAGGAAATGGAGAGTCAAGACCTGGACCCTGAAGGTGCAGGTGGTATCCCCTTGATAAAGTCTTTTTAGATGAAACGCGTAGAGGTACTGTAAGGTTGTCTTGACCTTGTCCCTTGGATTTTATATACCTGCTGGACTGTACACCTTATTCAAGGCATTTGTCACAGAGCAAAAAAACGAATAATTGACTCCTTGACAAAGCGGCATAGTGGGCGTGAAACATGTGGGAGGAGGAGTTTTGTCATTTTATGTAGTTTTCATTAAAGACTTTTTTAACCTTCAAATCTGGTGAGATCCCCAACTTTTTTTCATAGCAAGCGGTAGTCCACTCGATCATTTTTTGTTTCTCTTAGTGGCATTTGTGGCTGATTTCACCCACAGAGGAGCTTCTGTTTACTCAGAAGCGAAAGCGGAGCGTCATCACGCAAATATCGCGAGATTTCCAGCCGAGGAGCTGAGGAGGAGGAGATCCACATATACTGACGTTGGAACCAGACGGCATCTTTTGGAGTGATTCCTGCGGCCAATTGCGGCTAACAGTTCCTGTATTACAGTTCCTGACAAGGATTTTTATCCTGACATGCACATATTACTCTGTGATTTCGTAAGTAGGATCTGTGCTTACGCTGTGTGTCATTAATACATACTTACTTCCCCATATTTGGCTATCTTTTTCATTTATAGATCCTACTCAATCCAGGATTCTACAGATTGGACTTTCATTGCATCATTATTGTATTGTTATTGTTTAATAACTTAAGCATTGTGGTCAGTGGTTTGCGCCTTTTGTTTTTTCTTTACTATATATATATATATATATATATATATATATATATATAGATATATATATATATGAAGAGATCAGTGTATCTCGAAAGCTCGCACAAATAAAAGCATTTCGTTAGCCACAGAACGGTATCATCTATTTATTTTTTGATTATATATATATATATATATATAAAAAAATATATACACAGTGCTAGACAAATCACCCAAGAATCTACTCGCCGAACCAAAAATCTACTCGCCACTTAGCCCGCCCCTTTCCACCTTGCCCCACCCCTCGCCCCTCTTTTAAAAAAGTGAATAAGTTCCTAATAAGAAATGTGTGCGTGAGTGTGTGACTAGTCTGGGTGGGTTACTGGGTGGGTGGGTGACTGGGTTGGTTACTGATTGGGTGGGTGACTGACTGACAGGGTGGATGACTGACTGACAGGGTGGTTGACTGACTGACAGGATGGGTGACTGACTGAGTGACTGGGTCAGTGGGTGGGTGACTGACTGACTGGGTGGGTGACTGACTAGATGGGTGACTGACTGACTGGGTGGATGATTGACTGGGTGGGTGACTGACTATGACTGACCGGGTGGGTACTTCTGGTGTCCGCACACACTCTCACACACACATACTCTCCCACACACACAAACTCTCAAACACACTCTCGCACACAACAACACACACACACACAGACACACACACACAAGACCACCAGATAGCCACAGACGGCGGAACCTGCTAGAGCTGTGAACCGGTGTTCCAGCAGGGTTTTACACTGCTACGCTGCGGGGGGATAGGGAACCATTCAGCGTGGGAACAGGAGCTCCTAGTCGGATCTCTGCCGCCCCACTCGCTGTTGCATCCTCACCGACTTACCTCTCCTCTGCCTCCGCCGGTATTCGGCCTTTGCCCCCTCTCCGCCGGTCTCCCGACTTGGCTGGATGCTGAGGCACTGAGCTTCGTACGGGCTCTGCTGCAAGGCCAGTCGGGCCGCGGGTTAGCGGGTCTCTGTGAGTTCGGCGGCCATCTTAGGCTCTCTGTCTAGAGGGAGTCGAGGGCCGTGTTGACGTCTCCCAGGGGCCGACGCGCAAAAAAATTTGTCCTGGCGCCAACACGCGTCTGGCCAATGAGGTTGGGGGATTTTTACATTTTTTTTCCGATCAGGGGGAAAAAAAATTTTGGAGCAGGGGAATTGGAAGACACCAGCAGCCAAAATCCTATCGCCCGTTGCGACCGGGTCAACTGGATTTGTCGAACACTTTTTATATATATATATATATATATATATATATATATATATATATATATATATATATATATATATATATATAGCAAATGGAAATATTACTGTATGCTCATTTGCATGTCTTAGACAGGTCTGCAACCCCGCCTTTCTCCATTGTCACCTAGCACACAGTGCTTCCACTGCAGCAAGGGTTTGTGGGAAATGACATGCAAATGAGAACCCAGTGCCACCTTTTGCTTCAAACCCATATAACATGGTCTCCTATAAGCTTATGTTTGCTGAATTTCACAGCTTTTGAGCACAGACAGGGTTAAGATGCATAGCCAGTAAACCCACCCACAGACCGGCATTTCGACCTTAATGGGTCTCATCAGTGTGGGGTAGGTTATACTGGCTTTGCAAAATGTGTGTGTATACTGCACCGACACACTTTATTCGAGCAAATACCCAGTATGTACCTGGCAGATACCTGGAATGCGCCGCTCCTCACCTCTGACAAGCCCCGTTGCGTTTGCCTTCCCAGCCTGGGTTCATGCCTGGCTGACGGGCGGCTGATCTGTTAAATGATAATGATTAGGATTTAATAGGCTGCAATGCTTCGCGTGTCTACCAGATGGCATAAATTCATGAATTGTAATGCAGTATATATATATATACTGTGCAGTATTGCAGCCAGCGGGAATAAAATGCTTCAATCCCTGCCTGAAAATACCTCAATGCACTCGGGCAGAAAACAGTCACAAACCTCAATACACCCGGGTATACCCGAATTCGTGGGACTAGCCGAGCTCGAATAAAGTGTGTCGCCAGTGTATATATATATATATATATATATATATATATATATATATATATATATATATATATATATATATATATATTTATATATACACTCACACACACACACAAAATAATGTCCATGAAAGGTTTATTGTGTTTCAATCAACGTTTCCGACAAAGACTCTACTGGCAGCCGAAACATTGATTGAAACACAATAAACCTTTCATATATTCTTTACTATATATTCATATATTCAAATAGTACCTAGCGCTGTCTGCAAAATCTTCTGATAAAAGAGATGCAACACGGCTAGAAAATACATTTTTACAGGGATACACCGTCAGCTTTACTTGATAAGATTCAGTCAATTTGCGCACATGGCAGGACCCCTCTCTGCAGTCCAGCTCTGTTGAGGAGCAACGAGGGGAAGAGAGGAGGGGTTATGAACCCCATTAACCCATTTGCTGCCAGGGTGGCTCTGCAATACATTCCTGGGCACAGCTACTGTATATGCAATGACATAATGGCTGTTGAGCTTGCGCTCCTTTCCTCAATGTACTGGAACTAATAGTAGTGGTGCACCAAATGATGCCAGGGGTCTATGGTCTAGGTCTAGGACAGTTGGTCATGGCAATTTTGCCATGACCAAATGACCAGCAGCGTTTAGCCACTGCTCAACTCGCCGCCGGGACATTTAGCCGCTGGGCGCTTTGCCGCTTAGGTAAGTCACTGACCTTAGCCCTTACCCTAAAACTCCCTAATCGTAACCCCCGATACTAATGCTACTCCCTACCTTAAAACCCATAACTTCTTACCTTAAAAGCCTTTACCCTAAGCCTTACCATAACCATTAAAACCCTTAAGTTAACCCCCTTCCCTAACCACTAAAACCCCTAAAGTTAACTCCCTACCCTAAAACTTCTCGTCAAAGCGTCCAACAGCGGAGGATCCCCCTGCAGCTAAATGCGTCAACTAACTCCAGATCAGAACTGTGTTGATAATCAAGTCCAGGTTTTATGTATCTCTGTTAGCTCCTTTGGTCTGAAGAAAGAGCTTTTCCATTAAAATAACCCGTAAGCACTTGTTGAACACACAGTGACATCAGACAAAAGAGAGCAACCAGAGGAAATCAAACTCCTTCTACTGTACGTCTCAGCTCAGTATGTTTACAAACTACTGTAACTTTAATACATTATGTCAAAAACTGTATAAGTGTCATATTTTGGTTATAAAAAAAGGCACCAGTCACAAAAATGTAACTCCTTCAAAATTGTTTATTTATAAAATATTTTACCAGGAAAAAATACATTGTCATGTCTCGTTTTCAAATATGTCACTGCCATTAGTACACTTTGTTCCTAGGAGGGACTGAGACCTTACACTGCCATTAGTACATTTTGGTCCTAGGAGGGACTGAACCCTTACACATGTCACTGTTATTAGTACACTTTGGTCCTAAGAGGGATTTCCACTTTGTCTTCCAGAAAGTGGAGACATTTACCGACGTCTTTGTAATAACTTTAAGTGCTTTTGTTGCTTTGATTAGACTGTTTAACGCTTGGCACTTGTGGTTTATTGGTACCATTGAAACCACTCAGAGGAATTGAAGGCTATTTAAGGCAGGCTCCTCTTCATGTGGCTATTTAGGGACTAGGCTCTGCGCTTTCCTTGCGAGCAATTGTTTTCCTGAGAAGATGTGTACAGTAACTGAGCCAGCATGTGAAGACACAATGAAATGAATCAATGCACAGCCCAGGGGGGTGGAGGGTGAGGTGCAAACAGTGTTATGATACTAGGTCAGGTGTAGGCAACATGAAATCGACCCTAGAGTTGGGTGACCAGATTTTTGAAAATAGAAACTGGTACTCATTAAAAAGTTAATTATAAAACAAATTACACCACTTAAAAATAAATGTTATAATGGTATTCCCTCCCCCCATTCTCTCTGCCCCCTTTGTCTCACACAAACACTCCTCCCTCCCCCATTCTCTAACACACACTCCCCTCCTTCCCCTCCATAATCTCTCCCCCCCTCCCCCTTTCTCTCTCACATACTCCCCCCATTCTCTATCCCCATTCTGGAGCTGGGAGGGTGTGGGGGTCCATCCTGCTGGTAGACATGGGAAGTTGTGACTGACTTCTGGGTCAGATTGCCCGCCCCCACCTTCCTCCAAACAGGGAAAAGCTAAAAACTGGGCCATTTTAACAATTTTGAGAAAATTGTTGAGAGAATTAAAATACGGTACTGTCCTGGCTAATCTGGGATGTATGATCACCCTACCTTAGAGCCCACATAATCTTTAACATTGAGGCAGTAGAACAGCAGGCGGGGTGGGGGGAAGTGGGAGATAGGAGTGGGGGGAGAGGGAAGCATGAGGGAGAGGTGGTAGGGTGCCAGGCAGAGGCGATTGGGTGACATAGAGGGGAGCTTGGGTGACATGGTGGGGGAAAAAGAGTAACACGGGGGGTAGTGGGTGACATGTGGGAGCTGTAACTCTCTCTCTTTTTATTCCTGGTGCACAAGGAGCAGGGACTTTGAGCAGGAGCATCTCCCTATCCCCTCTTGTTAGCAGCTTAATGTTGGTGCACTAATTAACCTTCTATCACAGAGAGGTACACAACGCATTGGCCAATTTATAGCAAGAAGATTAAAAAGGATCTCTGCCTTTCATTTTCTACAGCTTGAACATTGGATAAAACCAAATAAAATCAGGTCCAGGGAATGTTGTCCCACTGTTTCACGAGATGTTCAATTTCTTGTAATTAGTCACAGTACCACTACTGTGTAAGGCAATACTTTTAACTGTCATCATTCCCAACAACGAATGTTGTTGTTTTTACAATTTGTTATTTTTTTGATCTCTGGTGAATGTCTTCATTAATTCTCCGCCCTCGCTCTCTGCAGCTGAGCAAAGACAGGGATTTATACCCACAGTGAAGAGCAATATGCTAGGAACACACTGAGACAGGCTTTTCTAAGATAATTCTCAACCTTGCTTAGAAGGATTATGCCTTTAATCCTTTACCAGAAAAGTATAAATCAAGCGTGTTACTCCACATTTGTGCTGTCCAGCCCTTATTAAACTTACTTAATGAAACAATACTTTGCAGCGCTCACGCACCCACCAATCGCAGAGGTTGAAGCACAACTGACTACCTCGAAGGATTGACACAAGGCTTTCAAAAAGCTATTTCCTTATGCAGCATTATGCATTTAGGTAGAGACATTATTTGCATTGGAAAGGGAAATAATTACTGTACAGCAAAACCCATGTCACCGCACAGCCACATCATACAGCAATTAACCTGCAGACAAGGATTCTGGGTAATGGCATACAAAGCAGCATAAGGAATGTCAGTGTTTAGTTTCCGGTTCGTTTGGACATGAATGTTTAACGAGTAATTTTTCCTTCTGTACAGCAAAGCCTGTGACAAAGAAGTGCAGAATCAGGCGACTCACTCAAAGACAGCTATGGTGTTCCTTTGTAGTCATCAGTCTGAGCTTGGTCACTATATTGTGAAGCTGGTGGAAGTTGAAGCCCAGACACATACAGTCTGCTCATTTTCCATGCCCGATCATAATAAAAAATCATAGATCCTAAAGGATCTATGACTTTAATTCTATATTTTCTAAACCCCTCAAATCTTGTGTTTATCCCAATGATTTCCCTATCACCTCTGCTGGGTCTGTTCCATGAGTGAACTACTTTTCAAGTGAAAGAAGTACCTCCTCATATTTCCCATGAGCTACCACTCTTCAGCTTCTACTTAGTATAATTCTTTATTTTTATTGCATCACATTGATATACAGTACCGGAATAACGCAAGAAATAGCAAAGTAAATGTTGCATGTGATAAGGAGATAATGCTCATGTTACAAAGGTTTAAAATGACGCTGTAGACGGGCGTTCACAGAGGTACACAATTGGAGACTTTTATAAGGTGACATTATAATAAGGCTTTATTGTGCCTTTTCCTTTTCATCAGGAAATCATCCAAACACAGTGGTGGGGGGGGGGGGAACAAAGCTTCTATTCACTTGGGAGTATCTCTAGTGAAAATACCATGCAATTAATTCACAACTCCCTAAGTCAAGCATGTCTCGCAGCCCCAAAACATATAGCATGAAATAAGCAGATATAAGCAGTCTCTTAATAATGAAAGTCTTATCTGTTTCTTGGAGGGAAAATCTTCTTAGTTCTGGTTCAGCTTCAGGTGTAGTAGTTTTCCCTGTGTCTTTAAATTAGCTCTGCTGTGTCTTGTGGCAGAGCTCAAGACATGGTCAGCTCCAGAGATCTGTGTTCTCTTGGTCAGTCTCTCCTGGGAGACTCAAGAACACTGCTCTGTCTCCAAAGTTCAGCCCACAAGTGAGCTAAGGAGTCACTTCCTGTCTCAACAGACAGGCTTTTGTAAGCAATCTAGATCAGGCAGGTGGTGTTTATTAATTGACTACCAGCAGTTAACCACCACACTGCTAGATTAAAGGCGCATTTATTGAACAGGGATTACTCCCCTGTTACATACCTCCCTTGTTTGTGGGAAGCTCGGGCTTGCCACGGCCAAAGCCCATCCTTCCACTCTCATTCTAGATATCTCAGTGACTTGAATGAGAGTGGATGGAGGAAGAGAACCCTCAGTCCTGTTGGGATTGGAGCCCTTTCTCCAGTTTATTCGTGTCTCCTCCTGAAGGTGTTTGAGATCAGCACCCCTCAGTCGCTCGAGGAGGACTTTCTCCAAGTATAGTCTTTTTTCTACGTGAGATTTCCCTCACGTCGGGTGCTCATCTTATTGTAGGCATACTGTATGGCAGCAGTTGCAGAGCATTTAAAAACAGCCCTTTGAGTTTTCCGCTCTTGAAGCTGTCACTCTGCCCTTTTCCCACTCAATGGGGTTGCTAGTTCAGCCCCTTTTAGATTAAGTTGCAATTCCACACCCACTTCCAGAGAATGTCCCATCTTTTCAGCTTCATCAGCTAAGGATTCTTCTGGTTTTAATTCAGCACGTGTACCTTCTTTTGTTGCCTGCTGGGAGGCTGAAGGTTTTGCTAGTGCTTGTTTAGGTGGTTCAAATTTTGCAACCTTGTCTTTCAGATGAGCAGTATTCCCAGCTCTCACTGTACCCTTGTCTTCATGGGTTTTTGAGGCTGTGGGCTACTGACGCTTAGTCAGGGTCAATACTTGTCCTTGTAGGACTGTAATCTCATCCGCGAGAGATCCCTGTTTTTTTAGTGCGTCTTGCAAGTCTCTTCTCAGGGAATTTATCTGCATGCTTTGCTTTCTCTGAGCTTGCCTCCACATTTTTATTGCATTGTGAAGCACTATGAACTTCTTTGCTTGGGCCACAGTTACTTGTTTCAGTTTCTGGACCTTCTTGTGCTCCCTTTGGTGCCGTGTCACCTGGGTTCTAAGCTTGGCTTTTAGCGTTGCTTTGGTGATGCTCAGGGTAGCCTTCAGTTTCTCATGCTGCTTTGCGGGGACATACTGGGTCATCAAACGTTCCAGCAGCACTTGAATTTCTTTAACAGCCTGCAGATTGTCATCCTGCAGAGTTCGCTGCTTCTCCTCTGCTTTCTCGAGGTGCGTACGCAGACCTTGCAGTTGGTTCTGCAGTCGGTGCTCTGCTTCAAACTTCTCACCTTCCAAATGTCTATTTATTTCTTTAAGCTCGTGCAGCTTTTCATTTTTTTCCTTGACGTCGTTTGTCAAATTAAAATTTTCTTCTTTGAGTTTTACGTTTTTTCTTTGTAAACTTAAATGTTCTCTTTTTTCAGTCTCTGTATTCTTTAGGGCCTCTTTGCAGTCTTCCTTCCATTTATGCACATCTGCTTTGAGAATGACAATCTCCTGGCGTGAGACTTCCTTCTCTAGGTTGAGGGTCTGAAGCTCCTTCTGAGAGACTTTGAGATCTGTACCAAGATTACCAATAGTTTCTTTAGCAATGTCCAGCTCCTCAGTGAGACTGTAGTTCCTTTCTGGAAACTTCCAGGTCTGTGCGGTAGCTGTTTGTCTCATGATGTGAGGCATTCAGTGCTCTGCGGAGTGTCTGAACCTCTTTCTGAGATACGTCCACTTCTATCCGGACACTGTTGATCTCCTGTTGTGAGGCATTCAGCTCTATGCGAAGAGTGTGAACCTCTTGCTTGAAGACTGTCATCTGCTTCAGTGCCTCCTCATACTTCCGCTTTAGCGTAGCCACCATTTTATCAGATTGGCTCTGCTTTTCATCCATGGCGGAAATAGTAGCATTTGCAGTACACTGGCGACACACTTTATTCGAGCTCGGCTAGTCCCACGAATTCGGGTATACCCGGGTGTATTGAGGTTTGTGACTGTTTTCTGCCCGAGTGCATTGAGGTATTTTCCAGGCAGGGATTGAAGCATTTTATTCCCGCTGGCTGCAATACTGCACAGTATATATAAATATACTGCATTACAATTCATGAATTTATGCCATCTGGTAGACACGCGAAGCATTGCAGCCTATTAAATCCTAATCATTATCATTTAACAGATCAGCCGCCCGTCAGCCAGGCATGAACCCAGGCTGGGAAGGCAAACGCAACGGGGCTTGTCAGAGGTGAGGAGCGGCGCATTCCAGGTATCTGCCAGGTACATACTGGGTATTTGCTCGAATAAAGTGTGTCGGTGCAGTATCTAGCTCAGTCTTGAGATCGTCCAATTCTGTCCCAGATTCAGAGTACATTGCGAGCACCGTCATCTGTAACTCAGCATTATCTGCTCTCTCAAGTTTCAATTGTTCTCGAAGTAGATCACAGTCACTCATGGCAATTTTCAGGGCATCTTCAGGGCTGGTCAAGGGATCGTCACTCACTGGTTCCGGCTTCTTGGGATGACTGGTTGAGGGTTCCTCACTGTTGGCACCGGACAGACACTTCTTTGGGGTACACGATTTCTGCCATTGGCCCTCTGGATATTCGGTAAACGGCAGGACGAATTCTCCATTTTGTCTAGGCTGCAGGGCAACTCGGTCCCCCTTTTCCTCCACAGGATCTGCGGACATGTCTGTTCCTTCCACGGTAAGTGAAGAACCGCTCTTCTTTTTTCGCCTTTTTGATTTGGATGACACCGTCCCTTCAGGGATATTGGGGTCTCCATCTTCATTTGAAATTTTAGCAGCGTCACTGGCTCCACCCGGCTTTTCTTGCAACTGTAATAGTTGACGGAAATATTCGGTGATCCACTGCTCCCGCTCTGTCTCCTGCTGATCATATTCGTCATCAAAGGGAGCGGTCTTTTCGGTTTGTGGGTGTGACTCGGTTCGGGTTCCCCGTAAGAGATGTCTTCCTCTTTATTGGACTGGAAGGGCCACAATTCCATGGGGTAGGGTTCATTACAGGAACGCTGCATCTTGTCCTCCATTTTTAGGCTATCAGGTGTAATTTTCTTCCTGACCTCAGGAGGCGCTATTGCAGCTGTTGTCACTGCATTTGCTAGAACCCCCAATTGTGGTTGTCCTACAGATGGGCATATTTTGCTTGTAGAGGTCGTAGCTCTCACAGGCATCTCTGTAGACTTTTCTTTCTTGGGTAATTTTTTTTTTTTTTCAATATCAGCAGTGCTGTGCATGCATTTTCTCTTATCAGGTATACAAGATTTGCAGTTGCTAGGTAAAAACGTCTTTTTGCTTTACACCATTTACTTGCTAGGTATAATCTTTCATTAGGTATAATCTTTCATTAGGTATGCTGAATGTGTGGTTGCTAGGTAAAAAAAAACTTCTGTTTGCTTTACACCATTTACTTGCTAGGTGCAATCCCCCCGCTTCAGCAACAGAATTTGGTTTTCTGCCTGAGTTCAGTAATTTTCAGTCTCATCTTTGGGTATTATGGCATTCACACTTCACACTTTGGGTGTCTGTATTGCTCCCAAGATATATATATGCAGACTTTTTTTACTTGCAGAAAAAAAAACATTCTTTGCAGTGGACTATTTCTTTCATTCCCGGTAGGGTGACTCAACATTCAGCAATTGGCTTTGAAAAACCTTTTTCACAGTTCAGAAATCACATTTTCCCCTATAGGGCAATTTTACACTCAGCATTTGTTTGCTAAAAATTCCCCTGCTTCAGCACAGTCTTGTATAAATTTTCACACTTTTCTGCATATACTCCATTCACAGCTGGTAGCCCTATGCGGTGTGGCAACCTTTATTTGCAAAATCAGTACCACTCGTGGGTCACCATCTGTAATTCACTGCTTCAGCAAAACTTTTGAAAACAACAAACACCTATCCCTTTTAAGGGCTGACTCACTTCTTGAACCCTGACTATGGCTGGAAGGCAAAACTCCTGTTTAAATGACCATATTACACTTTGTGATAGGCAAATAAGGATTAGCTGTTTCAGCAGTCTCTCTCCTCTTGGGATTGGGGCAAAGAGTTCATCTGTGTTTTTGTAAGTTTCAATGCAGTGTAAGTTTCAGTGGTGTGTCCCTTTAACTCTGATCTCTGCTGCATGAGGTTTTTTTTTTTTTTTTTTTTCTAAGTTGCTCAGACTGTTTGTAGGCAAAAAGCATAACAAAAAAAATTTCACATAAAAATCTCCGGTCCTTTTTAACTACAATGACACCTTTCATCCCACTTCGGACACCATATGTAGACGGACGTTCACAGAGGTACACAATTGGAGACTTTTATAAGGTGAAATTATAATAAGGCTTTATTGTGCCTTTTCCTTTTCATCAGGAAATCATCCAAACACAGGGAGGAGGGGGGGGGGGGGAAAGCTTGTATTCACTTGGGAGTATCTCTAGTGAAAATACCATGCAATTAATTCACAGCTCCCTAAGTCAAGCATGTCTCGCAGCCCCAAAACATATAGGATAAAATAAACAGATATAAGCAGTCTCTTAATCATGAAAGTCTTATCTGTTTCTTGGAGGGAAAATCTTCTCAGTTCCTGGTTCAGCTTCAGGTGTAGTAGTTTTCCCTGTGTCTTGAAATCAGCTCTGCTGTGTCTTGTGGCAGAGCTCAAGACATGGTCAGCTCTAGAGATTTGTGTTCTCTTGGTCAGTCTCTCCTGGGAGACTTAAGAACACTGCGCTGTCTCCAAAGTTCAGCCCACAAGTGAGCTAAGGAGTCACTTCCTGTCTCAACAGACAGGCTTTTGTAAGCAATCTAGATCAGGCAGGTGGTGTTTATTAATTGACTACCAGCAGTTTACCAGCACACTGCTAGATTAAAGACACATTACTTGAACAGGGATTACTCCCCTGTTACAGACGCTTAGAGTAATAACGCGGTACCATTAACATATCACGTCACATTAATGGGAGTAACAATCTCTGCTATATTTGTACACTGGTTTCTGGTACGTATCCATCATGGCTTGCTCCAGCGGCCAATAGGAAGCCCACAATGTTATCTGCAAATGGCGTGACTTTCTATTGGTGACCCCAGTGACAACGTTAGATGTTTTTCAAGGAAACGACAAAAATTTAAAAGTCAATTTCACCAGTAACCAGGATGTCCCACAAGATCGGGAACCATGGATAGCTGCATGGGTCCCCAGATTAGGTACGGTAAAATGGCATTTTAGAGGGTATTGCTGCTTTAAAACTTGGGAATATGATGAATACCAAACATTTTTAACAGCATGTAGCATTCTGTAATTTCCTCCCTGAAACATTTGGCACCTTTTAAAGAGCCGAGCTGCTTCCTTTTTGGATACGATTTTAGAAAATGCACTTTAATGTTTCTGGGGCAGAAGTAGAGCATTAAACATGATTAAATATGTAGAAAACATTGCAGTTTTTGGGAAAGCACATTTTTTTTACAAGGAAACAGCCTCTCTCAAGCACAGGGTTTGTCATGTAATGTTAACACCATGACCCAACTGGACATACCAGTACAGTTGTTTTAATTGAGATTCAAGAGTAGTGATACTGTGCCTAAACCTAAAGGAGCATCACTGCAGATATTATCACAATTCAACACCATATTCAGATTAGTTTTACCTGCTAAAAAATACATACAATAACTAAACTCTGCTGGAGACCATCTAATTGCATAAGTAGGAACCTACAGAGTGAGTGTGTGTGTGTGTGTGTGTGTGTGTGTGTGTGTGTGTGTGTGTGTGTGTGTGTGTGTGTGTGTGTGTGTGTGTGTGTGTGTGTGTGTGTGTGTGTGTGTGTGTGTGTATAATCATTATCATCATCATCTTCAGCCTATGTCGATCTACTGCTGGATGAAGGTCTCCCCAATGATCTTCCAGGTACTGCGATTGCAAGCCACTCTTCTCCACATTGCTCTAATACATCCTCTCATCTTACTTTTGGTGTACTGGAATAACGCAAGAAATAACACAGTAAATATTCCATGTGATAAAGAGATAACGCTCGTGTTATCATAGTTTTCAATGACGCCTAGGTTAATAATGTAGTACTTTTAACATATCACGTCACATTAACGGGAGTAATAATGTCTGCAATATCTGTACACTGGCATCTGGTACGAATTCATCAGTTTTGCAGCTGAAAACAGTATAAATCCCATAAAAGGTTATCGCCCCGAGTGGTAAACAATTGCGATGGGAACTCATACATTCCAAAATGTGCGTGTTGAGAGGGAGAATTTTAACATCAAATAACCTGAAAGTAGTCCAAGGCAGAGGGATACAGATTCAAAACGCACAGACCTTACAGAGCCTTCAACACATTAATCCAACTGTTTTATGTCTTCCTGATATTTGGCAAAAGCATCATTTGTTAAGTTCAGTGATCTCAACACTGAAGCAGTGATACATACTCAATTGGCTTTTTATTCTCCAAAAATTCAGAATTGTCAGTAAAGAAAGATACTAATAATAACTTAATTTCATATAGTGCTTTTTTCCCAATGGGACTCAAAGCGCTTCACAATTACAGTATAGTGCACAGTACATACAGTAGGATTTTTACAGACACCTTGGCTGCCCAGATGAATTTATAATCTATGTTTTTGGTGTCTGAGGCACAGTGATATAAAGCAAATTGCCCCAGGTCACACAGAGCTGACATTGGGATTTGAACCAGTTTCAAACTCAGTGTTCTTATTATTGGAGTCAGTGTCTTTACTCACTGAGCCACTCCTTCAACCCTACAGAAGGTGACTCAACCTTTCTATTTTGTGCTGTGAAGCCTCAAACATCATTTGATCTTGGGGAGATGTTTTTTTCTCATAGGAAAACTGGAAGGGTCATATTAACTAAACACTGCTACTCTCCATAAGATACCTCCCAGCATGCCTTAGTGAATATGGCCCTTTATGACCCATTGAAGTGAATAGGCTATAAGGTTTCTTATGACGTAGCACCTCTTTGAAAATATGGCGCTATTTCTCTCCCAAGCATCTTTTACGGTCTTTACCTACACCTCCTCTTCTAGAATGCTGTTCCACAGGATTCCTGATTTCCCAGCCTCCCACTCTCCAGCTTCAGAGCATGACTCCTCTTTCTCGGAAAAATGCGTCTCTCCTCTTGTTATCCCGTCCACCCCTCCCACTTTCCCATCACTCTGAGATGTCAACCTTTCAAGGATCGAAATCTACCCCTCAAAATTGACAAGTTAATGTAAAAATCATGATTTTGATCAGTAAGACCCCATGAACGCTATGAGACGCTGATGCTAAAAACCCATCCAAATCAGCGAGGGACCTGAGCAACAGGATTGCACGCTTAAAGTGCTAAGGGGAAGGGATTAATTCGGTGTGTTTGTCTAAAAATATCCCAGTCTAGTTCTGATCTTCAGCTGCAAATGGAGAATGTAACTGACTGTAAGCAGTAATTATTAATTTGTTGAGTTATAGAATGTGACACCATACAGCAGAGAGATCTAAGCTTAATTCAGAAATGTGTCATATGAAGTGTCAGGACAATTAATAAAAATACACATATTGGTTAACGAGCGGGTAAAAGTTCTCACGCTGAGTTTTCTCATAAAGATACGCGGATTAAACCCCTTTGCTGTCAGATTGGCCTGCAAGAATACTTGCCAGGGCTCGCTCCAGCGGCCAATAGGATGCCCACAATGTTATCTGGAAATGGCATTTCTATTGGTGACCCCAGAGACAACGTTTTAAGTTTTTGTCGTTTCCTTGAAACACCTCTAAGTCAATTTCTTCAGTAACCAGGATGTCCCAGGTGCTCAAGGGACCATGGATAGCTGCATGGGATCCCCCAGATTAGGTAAGATATAATGGCATTTTGGAGGGGATTGCTGCCTTTAAACTTGGGATATGATGAATACCAAACATTTTAAACAGCATGTAGCAGTCTGCAATTTCCTACCTGAAACGTTTGGCACATTTTTAGAGAGCCGAGCTACTTCAATTAAGAATTTTAAGATTTTAGAAAATGCACTTTAATTTTTCTTTGTCAGAATTAGAGCATTAAACATGATTAAATATGTAGAACAGTTTTTTGCACTGTTTTTTTCAAGGACACAGTCTCTCTTAAGCACAGGGGTTGTCATGTAATGTTAACACAAGGACCCAACTGGGCATGCAGTTGTTTTAATTGAGATTGAAGACTAGTGATACTGTGCCTAAACCTGAAGAAGCATCACTGCATATATCACAACTCAACACAATACAGATTAGTTTTACCTGCTAATAAATTCATACAATAACTCAACTCAGCTGGAGACCATCTAATTATGGAAGTAGGAACTTTAGTGTGTGTGTATACAGTTGTGTGAAAAAGAAAGTACACCCTCTTTGAATTCTATGGTTTTACATATCAGGACATAATAACAATCATCTGTTCCTTAGTAGGTCTAAAAATTAGTTAAACACAACCTCAGATGAACAACACCACATGACATATTACACCGTGTCATGATTTATTTATATGAGCTAAAGAAATGTGTAAAAATGTAAACGCATTTCATGTAGTTATACACATGGGTTTACCACACTGAAGAGGAAAACGAGCTACCATCAGCGTTGAGTCCAGCACCAGGTGTGTTTGCAGAGTAGCAGGTCTCCGTTGAGCAGGTAGCAGGCATCCACGAGGACACGATAATTCCGGCGTGGAAGGCCCAGGAGCATCTCCTTCTAGGCTTCTTGACGTATGCTGTACAGTGACAAGTCCTGTGACGCTATACACTAACCCCATCAGTTAGCATATTAGGTGGTGGAATAAGGTAAATAACAGAGTGGGCTCTTAATGGAGTTTTGGCAGATACCTTGATGTGGAATGGTGTTGGGCCCTGTTTGGGTGTATTATCCCATATGGTGTTATAATTGCTCTGCTGAGTCAGTTATATGCCAGCAGCAGATGTTATGAGCCGCAGCAAATTTGTGGGCTCTCAACATGTGACAGGCCAGTTTCTTTGTAGACCAGTTTGTTTGTGTTATGTCAAACGTACCGTATATGTTCATCTTGTTATTGACATACTGACTCAAGCCATGAAATATACATCTGCATCTCTAAGCGTCTCTGCCAAGTAACATCTTAACAAATTAAAATATGGAAGAGTTGATAATTTAATTTTAAGTGCAGAGCAGCTTTGCACATTCTTAATTTGTCAGACAGTGGTTCACGGGTATAGTGTCTCTCTGATTTGGAGATAGTGGTGCAGATTTTTAAAAGCAGTAGACTTCAGTAGAGTCTCACTGACAAAGATCAGCACTTTTCCATTAAAATTACATATTCTGTCTCGAAACCCCAAATTTCAATGATCCCAGTCTTTGGAGGTTGACATGTTTGGTCATTGTAGTAACAGTCCATAATACAAGACCCAATACTATCATGGCACCTTGTGAAGAGTGTCTGTCTTTCAATATTTATTTGTAAAAATGTTTTACCAGGAAGTAAAACATTGAGAGTTACCTCTCGTTTTCAAGTATGTCCGGGGCATGGAGTTAAGATGACAAATAATACATGGTTACAAATACATAGTTTCATAAGTGAACAGGTATACATTATATACAAGACATTGCATGCACAGTTAGAGATAATATATATTATAGGCGTATGTAATAGTTACAGACCAGATTAAAATGTCAGCTTCAGTTTTGAAAGAACTTAGACTGGTGGTGGCTGTGAGAGTCTCCAGTAGATTGTTCCAGTTTTGGGGTGCACGGTAAGAGAAAGAGGAGCGGACGGATACTTTGTTGAACCTAGGGCCCATGAACAGTCTTTTTGAGTCAGATCTGAGATGATAAGTGCTGCATGTGGTAGGGGTGAGGAGCTTGTTCAGATAGATTGGTAGCTTGTCCAGAAAGTATTTGAAGGTAAGAAAGGAAAGATGAGCTTTGCACCTAGAGCATTTCACAGTGATGTGTGTAGTTGCATTGGAGAACAAAACAGCATATTGAATTGTGGAGGTTATCAAGTTTGCTAAGGTGGGTTTGGGGTGCCGAGCCATATACTATGTCCCCATTGTCGATAATTGGCATCTGCTTTGCGATATGCTTTCTGACCAGCAGACTTAGGGAGGATTTGTTCCTGTAAAGTACACCTAGCTTGGCATAGGTTTTGGATGTCAGGGTATCCAATGTGCATCCCGAATGTTAAATGGGAGTCAAACCATATGCCCAAGTATTTAAAACTAGTAACAGGAGTTAGGGTGGTATTAGCGTTGGTTCTGATCTGGAGCTCAGTCATTGGAAGCATTAAAAATTTAGCCTTGGTCCTAAATACCATTGTTACAGCCTTATCAGTGTTTAAAAACAGTTTGTTTTGGGAAATCCAATTTTCAAGTCTCAAAAAGTCAGATTGAACTATGTGTTCAAGGTTGGAGAGGCCTTGGGCTGTGTGCATATAAGATTGTGTCATCTACAGTACATACATGTGTATTGAAGCTCCCTTACAAGCTATAGGAAGATTATTGATGAACACTGAGAAGAGTAGGGGCTCAAGAACAGAGCCTTGCGGGCAGGGCCGCAAACAGGGCAAATGAAAGGAGCAGGGTCCCCCACCCATAGCACACCTACCACATATAAAAAGGTTTTAGTGCGCAACTTTTACTTAACTGTTTTCTTGTTATTGTTAATACAGAAGCGGGTGACTGACTGATTGACTGAGTGACTAGGTGGGTGACTGACTGGGTGGGTGACTGACTGACTGGGAGGGTGGGTGACTGACTGACTGGGTGGGTGATTGACTGACTCACTGAGTGAGTGAGTGGGTGACTGACTGACTGACTGGGTGGGTGACTGACTGAGTGGGTTACTGACTGGGTGGGTGACTGACTGGGTGGGTGACTGACTGGGTGGGTGACTGACTGGGGGGGTGGGTGACTGACTGACTGACTGGGTGACTAACTGACTCACTGAATGAGTGGGTGACTGACTGACTGGGTGACTGACTGACTGACCGGGGGACTGACTGACTGACTGGGTGACTAGGTGGGTGACTGACTGGGTGACTGACTGGGGGACTGACTGACTGGGGGACTGACTGACTGGGGGACTGACTGACTGGGGGACTGACTGACTGGGGGACTGACTGGCTGGGTGACTGTCTGACTCGGTGGGTGACTGTCTGACTGGGTGGGTGACTGACTGGGTGACTGACTGACTGGGTGGGTGACTGACTGACTGGGTGGGTGACTGACTGACTGTCTGACTGGGTAGGTGACTGACTGACTGAGTGGATGACGGACTGACTGGGTTACTGACTGGGTGGGTGACTGGGTGACTGACTGGGTGGGTGACTGACTGACTGGGTGACTGAATGGGTGACTGGGTGGGTGACTAGGTGTGTGGGTGACTGACTGGGTGGGTGACTGACTGGGTGGGTGACTGACTGACTGGGTGGGTGTCTGACTGACTGACTGACTGGGGGACTGACTGACTGACTGACTGACTGACTGGGTGACTCGGTAGGTGACTGACTGGGTGACTGACTGACTGGGTGACTGTCTGACTGACTGAGTGGGTGGGTATCTGACTGAGTGGGTTACTGACTGGGTGGGTGACTGGGTGGGTGGGTGACTGACTGGTGACTGAATGGGTGACTGGGTGGGTGACTGACTGGGTGACTGACTGACTGGGTGACTGACTGACTGGGTGACTGACTGACTGGGTGACTGACTGACTGGGTGACTGACTGACTGGGTGACTGACTGACTGACTGGGTGACTGACTGACTGGGTGACTGACTGACTGGGTGACTTACTGACTGGGTGACTGACTGACTGACTGGGTGGGTGTCTGACTGACTGACTGGGTGACTAGGTGGTTGACTGACTGGGTGACTGACTGACTGGGTGACTGACTGACTGGGGGACTGACTGACTGGGTGACTGACTGACTGGGTGACTGACTGACTGGGTGGGTGACTGTCTGACTGGGAGACTGACTGACTGGGTGACTGTCTGACTGAGTGGGTGACTGACTGACTGGGTGGGTGACTGACTGTCTGACTGGGTAGGTGACTGACTGGGTGGGTGACTGGGTGGGTGACTGGGTGACTGACTGATGACTGACTGACTGGGTGACTGAATTGGTGACTGGGTGGGTGACTATGTGGGTGGGTGACTGACTGGGTGGGTGACTTACTGGGTGACTGACTGACTGACTGACTGGGTGGGTGACTGACTGAGTGGGTTACTGACTGGGTGGGTGACTGACTGGGTGGGTGACTGACTGGGTGGGTGACTGACTGGGGGGGTGGGTGACTGACTGACTGACTGACTGGGTGACTAACTGACTCACTGAATGAGTGGGTGACTGACTGACTGGGTGACTGACTGACTGACCGGGGGACTGACTGACTGACTGGGTGACTAGGTGGGTGACTGACTGGGTGACTGACTGGGGGACTGACTGACTGGGGGACTGACTGACTGGGGGACTGACTGACTGGGGGACTGACTGACTGGTGGACTGACTGGCTGGGTGACTGTCTGACTCGGTGGGTGACTGTCTGACTGGGTGGGTGACTGACTGGGTGACTGACTGACTGACTGACTGGGTGGGTGACTGACTGACTGACTGGGTGGGTGACTGACTGACTGTCTGACTGGGTAGGTGACTGACTGACTGAGTGGATGACGGACTGACTGGGTTACTGACTGGGTGGGTGACTGGGTGACTGACTGGGTGGGTGACTGACTGACTGGGTGACTGAATGGGTGACTGGGTGGGTGACTAGGTGTGTGGGTGACTGACTGGGTGGGTGACTGACTGGGTGGGTGACTGTCTGGGTGGGTGACTGACTGGGTGGGTGACTGACTGGGTGGGTGACTGACTGGGTGGGTGACTGGGTGGGTGACTGACTGACTGGGTGGGTGACTGACTGACTGGGTAGGTGACTGACTGACTTACTTGACTGACAGGGTGGGTGACTGACTGGCTGGGTGACTGACTGGCTTGGTGGGTGACTGGCTGGGTTGACTGACTGGGTGGATGACTGATTGATTGGGTGGGATTGTGGGTGGGAATTGACTGACTGGGTGGGTGACTGCCTGGGTGGCCCCAATTCATTTTAAAAAGACCCCCACCACCCCAATACATATACACAATACCCCCACCTCACCAATACATATACACAATACCCCCACCTCACCAATACACATACACAATACCCCCACCTCACCAATACATATACAAAATACCCCCACCACTCCAATACATATACAAAATACCCCCACCTCCCAATACATATACAAAATACACCCACCACCCCAATAGATATACAAAATACACCCACCACCCCCATACATATAAAATTCAGACTTACCTTGGGGATGGTGACAGGAGGGGGGCCGTGGATGCGGAGGAGGATTCTGGTAGGGCCAGGGGGCGAGGATGCCAGTAGGGCCTGCTGCTGGGGTGGGGAGTTCGGGACAAGACCCACTGAGGCTGGGGAGGGCCACGTGCCCTGAACGCTACAGCTGTTTGGCGGTAGCGGGTGCAGAGGATGGCTCTGCAGACTGCAGTGCTGCTGCTGGATTCTGGTGGGGGGGGGATTGAGGGGAAGATGGATGCCGGTAGGGGGGGGGGAGGAGGGGAAGATGGATGCCGGTAGGGGGGGGGGAGGAGGGGAAGTGGATGCCGGTAGGGGGGGGTGAGGGGAAAGTGGGTCATGGTGGATGCCGGTAGGGGGGGAGGAGGGGCAAAGGATGGACTGGGGGCCCCCGGCTTGAGGAAGTGTCGTCCGGTAGTGCCTGCTGCTGGAGAGGATGTTTTTGTGACAGAACCCGCTGAGGCTGGGGAGGGCGCTAGGCCCACACGGACGATGGGTCTGCTGCCTGCAAACAGTGCTGATACCGGTAGGGGGAGGGGAAGGTGGATGCTGGGCCTGGGAAGGTGGTTGTAGGGGTGAGAGGAAGGTGAGGTGGATGCTGGTAGGGGGGGTAAGGGGGCCCATGGGGGCTCTGAACAGGAGCCGCCACCTGGGCCATGGATGGGGAGGGTGCGCGGAGACAGTGATGATGCCAGTAGGGGGAGGGGAAGGTGGATGCCGCTAGGGGTGAGGGGAAGGTGAGGTGGATGCAGGTAGGGGGTCCATGCGGGGTCTGAATGGGAAGGACACACATTACACAGACTGAGACAAAAAAAACACAGAGAAGTACACAGACACACATACAACAGTGAGGGTGAAACAGACTCAGACAAACACAATCACAGTACAGATAACAGTCAGCATGTACATACCGTGTTGTTGTATTTGAATAAGCAGCTGCGCAGCCGGGAACATTCAAACATGCTTCTCCCGCCTGTGCAGTTGCTTATATTAGCTTGTAGTCCGTCCCACTCCCCGCCCATGAGGAGGGCCCTGATTGGATCCCCACTCCCCATTTTTTTAAGACACTTTTTTTTTCTTCCTGACACACGGGCCCCGCGGCCGGGCCCCCCTGACTCAACGGGCCCAAGACGCCACACTGGCTGTCCCCCCCTGTTGGCGGGCCTGCTTGCGGGACACCACAGGTGATATCCAAGGGGTTGGAGTTAGAGCCTGAGATAGACACATGTTGGGATCTACCTGATAGATAGGAATTAAACCCAGGAAATGCACTGGTACCTAAAGTAAACTGGCAAGTATCTTGAGAAACTGGGGAGTCCCTAGAGCTGATAGAACGGTTCGTAATGTAGAACGGTTCGACACCAAAGGGCTCTCCCCACCCGCCAGTTCCAACCCCGTAAAAAAAATCTATTTCAATTTTGGGCAGGATTGCTGCTTTTAAATGTCCCGGGAACTTTCGACATACCTAGCACGTCATGGGCCAATGCTTGTTTTCTAAGGGGTGATTGGATTCGAGTGGCCAGACCGGTACAAACAAAAGTGGTTTCTGTATCTGGGGATGGGATGCACTACGGGATTGCTCCAGGAGTGATCACGTGGCACAGAAGTGCCAGGGGTCAAGTGGCACCTATACAGTAGGTTAAATGGAGATATGTATTTATAGCCTCCTTTTATTATAATGGCAGTGTCTCAGATCCTCATAGGGCTGGTGAACTTTCTGTTTCTGCAGATTTTCTGTATTAGATCAATCAATAGTCACAACCGTTAGCTCTTTTAATATGTAACAGCATTGTAGCTGCATTGATCCGCTCCTCACTCTCTCTGTGGAAATGAGTAAATGAGTATAATCATACATCCAGGCCATTTGAATTCCCCAGAAAGCCTCACAAAGAAGGATGTGCAGTATTCAGTCTCGGCTTTTTCATCACCTTCCTGATATTTATTCAGTACGCCTACTAGTCAAAGCATATAAGTATTAGTGAGTATGGAGTACCAATACTTTTTCTTTACAAACCCAAATCTTTTTATTTTTAAACGCAGAGTACTACTACCTTTTTATTTGCACATTTCCTCTTTCTTATTTTTATAGAAAAAGGGGAATTCATTTACAAAGTCTCATTTAAAAAGTCTTGTAGCGGGGTCCCCTTTCCTTACATCCGGTGTGAGGGGGAACTGCTCCTCCGGCAGCCCGAGAGTAAGTTGCGGTGGCCATTTTGGGAATCGTTGAACTACAACTCCATGCAGATTCGGGAGAAAGTTGCGGTGGCCATCTTGGAATGGCTCTGCATGTAATGAAGCAGGACTAAAAGACTCATAATCCTCAGGGGGGAGGGTGGGGTGGGGGACGGGACCGGACACATGAGGTGTCCCAGCCAATGGGATGCCTGCAGCGTTTTGGAGCAGAATATCCTCCGCGGATGGAGAGTCCACGAATGAGACGTCACGGAGCCTCTGGAGGGAGAGGTACTGTCTCAGGAGCAGGTATGCTCCTAGACTAGTCCGGTACATTTCCCGTAGGCCGAGATAGGCCCCGAACCTACCACAGAGCAGTATTGTAGGGAAGGCCCTAGATAGGGACCCTCCCCATTAGAGCTGCCGCCTGCACTACTGCGCCGGTGGACCTTCTTGCTCTGTTGGGGGCATTATGGGTGATGGGATTGCTTCCACCCACTTGAGGAATTGGTAATAGGTGGTTACAATGCCATATTTTTATCTGCCCCTCGGAATCCTTGATGCGATATAAAGGAAGGCCAAGCATCTGCGACTCCACCTTCGAAGGGAGCCTCTCGCTATCGGTCAGCTAACTTGTGCTTCCGCGGTATTCCCAGGTTCTGCAAGAGCACCTTGTCTCCAGGCTGACGTTCCCGATTGCAAAGTATGCTATCATACTTGTTGTTTTGATTCAGTTTGGCGGTGGCTTTTTCCGCAACTGATATGCCCTATGGAGGTTGTCTTACAGTCTTTTGACATATTGGTAGTGGGTCATGTCCCTGTCGGTGGACACTTGTAGACAGATATCCACTGGTAGTCTGGCCTCTCTGCCGAACATCATAAAGTATGGTGTGAACCCAGTGGACTCATGCCTCGTACAGTTATAGGCATGTAGCATGTGCTGTACATGTTTGCTCCACCCTGCCTTCTCAAAGTCCCGTAGGGTACCCAGCATGTTTATCAAGGTTTCATTGAATCGCTCTGGAAGGGCATCAGGATGATAAGGGGTCGTGCGGGACTTCTCAATATTAAGCAGCTTCAGTAGCACTTTGATCAGCTTGCTCTCAAAGTCATACCACTAATCAGAGTGCATACGATTGGTAGACCGTAATGAACGTACTTTTCCCACAGTACCATAGCCACCATGAGGGCCTTTTGATCTTTGGTGGGGAAAGCTTGGGCATATCGGGTATAATGCTCAGTTATCACGAGAACATTCCCGATACCCCTTGAGTCTGGTTCGATACATACGATACATACGAAGTCCATAAAGACTAGGTCCATGGGGCTCTTCAGGTGTTCCCATTGGTGCTGCGCGGGTAGGCAGTGTTTTCCGCTGAAATAGTAGAAAGAAAGAATCCCTATAGTGTGGCACTTAAAGAGAAAACACCCTAGTTAAAACTTAATTTTATTATATAATGCGAAGCACTCAGACGGTATACAGCCCACAACTCACCGATGAGCCGACGTCACGTAACGGTGACGTCAGACGTACCCTACGTACGTTTCACCTTAACTGGCTTCATCAGGTTTGAGTGCTTCGCAGACTGCTTCCATGGGCAGCAAGAGCACTCAGACCTGAGGGTTAGTCTCCTCTATCTCTGCAGTTGTCCTAAACTTGCTCTGTTAAAGGCTGGATATTTATACTGCACCGACACACTTTATTCGAGCAAATACCCAGTATGTACCTGGCAGATACCTGGAATGCGCCGCTCCTCACCTCTGACAAGCCCCGTTGCGTTTGCCTTCCCAGCCTGGGTTCATGCCTGACTGACGGGCGGCTGATCTGTTAAATGATAATGATTAGGATTTAATAGGCTGCAATGCTTCGCGTGTCTACCAGATGGCATAAATTCATGAATTGTAATGCAGTATATATATATATACTGTGCAGTATTGCAGCCAGCGGGAATAAAATGCTTCAATCCCTGCCTGGAAAATAACCCAATGCACTCGGGCAGAAAACAGTCACAAACCTCAATACACCCGGGTATACCCGAATTCGTGGGACTAGCCGAGCTCGAATAAAGTGTGTCGCCAGTGTATTGCCAGATATATGTATGGCTGCTTCACCTTAGCTACCATTATGTTTAGTCTGGCTTTACATCTCCCTATCAGACATGCTTATTGAGCACTGTGTATACCCTATCCAATTTATACCTTATATATTATTGGCTACAGGGGAACTGAGATACAACATCATTTGAAGTATTTACACTTACTCATGATATAGAGACTAGCCATATCGATTATAGGGTTAATTAAAGTTTAATAGGAAGAGATATATATATATATAATACTCCCCTATTAACATCCTTACCACATGTCTCCGTCCTTTTAATTATTTTAGTTAGTCCTTTTGTTCTGATATGTGGTTTTTCCAAACAGCTTTATTTTATCAATTATATAATAAGATTAAGTTTTAACTAGGGTGTTTTCACTTTAAGTGCCACAATATAGGGATTCTTTCTTTCTACTATTTTGTCAATACCCCATTCCCTGTGAGCACCACCCTCTCGTCACTGTTTGGTTACCTTTCCTCTTTATGCTTGAGCAGAGTAACATCTGCAGAGTTTACAATATGCAGATTCCTCTTTCCATATAATTATGTGTTTTCCGCTGTATGCACCGCAAGCATCTCCAGGAATGCTGCTCCATGGATTCCCATATTTTGGGCAAGAAGATTCGGTCTCTTATGAGTCCGAAGGTCTTGTCCACTCCCAAGTGCCCGTGGCCATCATGTGGTGACATTAGAACCTGGTACTGCAATCTTTTCGGTAGGACTAGTTGTCTCCTATCTGGATGGTTGTGATAGGGAATGACTCGATAGAGGAGGCCATTGTTGATTTGGAACTTGTCCACTCCCTCATGAAGATAGCGAACATATCTTCGGGGGCACGCTTCACTAAGGAGGGATTCTTTCCTTGGATGGCCCGACGTAGAGCTCCAGTCACATGATCTCGTTTCTGAGCCATAACTACACTGGCGACACACTTTATTCGAGCTCGGCTAGTCCCACGAATTCGGGTATACCCGGGTGTATAGAGGTTTGTGACTGTTTTCTGCCCGAGTGCATTGAGTTATTTTCCGGCAGGGATTGAAGAATTTTATTCCCGCTGGCTGCAATACTGCACAGTACATATATATATACTGCATTACAATTCATGAATTTATGCCATCTGGTAGACACGCGAAGCATTGCAGCCTATTAAATCCTAATCATTATCATTTAACAGATCAGCCGCCCGTCAGCCAGGCATGAACCCAGGCTGGGAAGGCAAATGCAACGGGGCTTGTCAGAGGTGAGGAGCGGCGCATTCCAGGTATCTGCCAGGTACATACCGGGTATTTGCTCGAATAAAGTGTGTCGGTGCAGTAGCTCTTTCCACCTTATTATGGAGTCTTGAGTTATGGACATGGCTTCTGGACGGCAGTATGTCGCAGGGAATGCCCCTGACTGGCATCCCAAAGAGTCCACCACGGTGAGTTCGGAGAAGGCTACCTTGTCCTGCACCATAGCCACTGTGGAGCACATTGCACGAATCCTAGGACCAGGAATCTTTTCCCATTCTCCATTGTCAAGTGCTGAGCTCAATCCGAGTCTTCGGGACAGAGCGTCTGCTCCGACATTCAGTGGGCCCGCCTTGTATTTTAGGGTGAACTGGTAGTTGGATAGGACGGCCAACCACCTGTGACATCCAATTTGGCAGAGGTCAGGATGTAGCTCAATTAATTGTTGTCGTCCGTACCTTGAAGGGGACCCCGTAGAGATAATCATGTAGCTTATCTACAACAGCCTACTTGAGCACTAGGAATTCCAGTTTATGGACTGGATAGTTCAGCTCACTCGGCGTCAGACTGTGACTCACATAGGCTACTGGCTTGAGAACAGCAGGGTATTTTTGATGTAGTACCGCTCCTAGCACGTTGAAGCCGGCATCTACGTGCAGGATATATGGTTGATCTGGATCTGCATAGGCCAGGACAGGAGCTTCTGTAAGACTCTTCTTTAGCTCCAGGAATGCCTTCTCGCAGGCAGAACTCTACTTGTCATTGAATGGCATTCGAGGGGTCGCTGCTTTTTAAAGAGGGTCTTCGGGATAGATCTTCAGCAAGTTATTGAGAACTTTGGCCTTACATGAGTATCCCTCCACGAATCTCCGGTAGTATCTGCAGAATCCCAGGAAGGAATGGAGCTCCATCACGTTCTCTGGTCTAGGCCAGTTTACTACTGCCCACATAGGTGCAGTAGAATCTTAATTTGTCAAGGGACAACTTCAGAACTTCCTTCTGTAAGACCTTCAGGAGGCATGCTTCGTGCTCCTCTAGTGGCCGTCCGAAGATGTTGATATCGTCTAGATAGACCAGACACTCTCAGGGTTCATGTCTCCGATGGTCTTTTCCATCAATCTCTAGAAAGTGGCAGGTGCCCCGCAGATGCCTTGGGACATCCGGGTGAACTGATAAAACCCAAGGGGGCAGACAAATGCTGTCTTCTGGTCTTCGGGGTTCATGGGGACCTGGTAGTTCCCAGACCGCAGGTCCAGCACATTGAACCACTAACTGCCGAATAAGGTGCAGAGGATCTATTCAATCCGAGGTAGGGTGTATTGATCCAGAACTTTGCGGCGATTCAGGGTGCGATAATCCACGTATAGGCGGACAGAGCCATTCTTCTTCCGTACCACCACGATAGGGGATGCATAGAGGCTGTGGGACTCAGTCATGATGCCATCAGTTTCCATCTGTTTCAGAACGTCCCTCACATCATCCACATCTCTGGGAGCTATGCTTCTGGAACGCTCTCGGAACGGGATGGCATCATTCAATCAGATCGTAATGTTCAGCCCTCTTGCTTCAGCCTACATCCATTTCACTTGTGGAGAACACCTCTTTGCACTCAGCCAGCTTGTCACTAAGTTGCTTCTTCCTCTCAGGTGGCAAGGACGTTTCTCCGAAGCCGAATTGCAATCCGGGAGGGGCTTCCCGCACGGTAGCAGCATTCGCCTGAACCAGGGGTTCTATCTGAATGACTAGGTAAATCCTGCCCAATGCTTGACCGACATCAAACTGAATAAGGGTGAGGCGAGATATTTTGGATGGACACTGTGAACCGACAAGGAAGCGAGGACTATCACTCCATCTCTGGCACCACTTTGAAACCTATCTTCGCATCCTCTTCAGGTGAGGTTTCCAGGGAGAAATACCAGTCCTTTTCATCCCGGGCAGGGTAGTTAAGTACAGCTGCCATGTGTCTCACTCCCCCTGGTGGAATCTCTGTCAACCCCTTCTCAAGGTTGAAGAACTGTCCAAACCCCTCTTGGGTCGAAATTCGGTAGCACTCTTCTTTGAAGACAGGATCTTCTTGCGGCCTGGACAGAGCTGCACGTGGCAGCAGAGGTGGAACACTCTGGCCGGAGATTGCACCGCGGAGAGCACCCTGGACCTAAGGTGTGAGGGGATTTATGCTGGACGCCCGCTGCGTGGGACCTGATTCAACATCGTTGCCCAAGTATTCCCTGGTCTGGGACGTTGACCAGGAAGGTACCACTGTGCACATACACATCACAAGGGGGTAGAGCTACCTCACACTTTGGGGTGGGTTGCTCGTGCGGACACTGGGTTTCTAGGTGCCATGGGCACCCTATTTTGGGGGAACCACCCATGTTATTGTATTGGTGTATTATACTGTGTGTGTGATTTATAATTATATTGTGTACAGTAAAGAAGTTATATTATATTCAGTTGTATAATGTTATTGGGTCCTATGAGGAGTCATCCCACCAAGCTGGAATCCGCATAGGTGGAGGCGCGCTGCATCGTGAGATATAGCACCCCAGGCTCCCCAGAAGTGGAGGCTTTGGCCTCCTGTGAGCCTTACAGGTATCCGTAGCACGCACAATCACCCGTGGTTTCCCTTAGGCATAGGGGAAAGGGGGTTACAGTCTCTATCTTTTCAGTTCTTTTTCATAGCACAAATATTGTACAAATCTACGATGAAATCCTAAAATCTTTACCACGTCGCTTTAAAATGTTTAGAACTCTTTTTAATCTGCACAGTTCCCCTATTTAAAATGTAGGGCCCGAAACCCCTACCACATCCCGCTTAACAAATGTAGGGCCTAGAATTCTCCTTCTCCCCCCCATCGGGCCCAGGTCAAAGGTTAAAAACAGGGCCCGGGGAAAACTGTTGGCTACCCTACTCTTCAGTGCAGGACTGTCCAGGCAGACCATGAATTCCCCCGAGCAAACAACCAAAACTGCATGACGTACAGCATAAGTCATAAGGGCCTCCGTGTGGCATCACCCTTTATGCTGTACTCTGCACATCTATAGTACACTCAAGGGGTTATTGGGGTCAACAAATGTTCACATGTAGAATTTGATATTATAATTTATACACAGAATTGAACCTATGGCAGCAAGTGGTTAATTTTTCAAATAAATGATGTACAGTATTAGGGGCATGCTGTGATATTAACCAGAATATCCTGCATTTCACCTACATTCCTCTATCGTCTGCAATTTGAGCAGAGCGCAAACTCACGCGTTAGCAATCGATTCAGATTTTCTTTTACAATGGTGTTTTTTTCCTTTTCTGCCTTGTTGAGATTGCAGGCTTGAGACTCAAGAGGCAATCACTGAAAGCGTGATGATTATTTGAAAAGCAGAAAGTGAAAAGTAACTGCTTTTTGTATATGAAGAAGAAGAAAAAAAAAAAGAGGAGGTAGATAGGGATTAAAAGCCACTTTTGCAGAGCGAGAGAGGGAAGACGCGCTTGTTAAACAAGCTCAATACATGGAGATAAAGTGATTATTGTAAATCTGTCTTTCGTGTAGTGTTTGAGTCTGCTGTTTTAAAGTGGCAGCCGCAAGGAATAGGCAAAACTAACGGCAGCAACGTGTTTAATAGATGATGGCCTATGTTTACTAAGCGATGCTTTGTCATAAGACACCATCTTACAGAGAACGACACCATACAGCCCATACATACTCCTTAAGAAAGTGCCTCAGGGGCGTGAAACGTGTGGGAGGAGATTTTTTGTCTTGTTTGTATTTTCGTTGCTTGTTTTTTAGTATGTAGTAATAAATCTTTAAAAAAAAATTCTACTAACCCTGTGAGAACTTCATGTTTTTTATGGGCTTGCTGTCCCACCAACCCGTTGCTGCTTTACTGCACACAAATGAATGGGCTGCATGGTGTCAGAAACTGTTTGCCTAAACTGAGTGGATTGCTGCATTCGTCGTTACAAGAACATGCCATCAGAGATGAGGAGCAGGAGGAGAAGGTAAGAGAAAAAGGTGATCATAGGTGCCGGTGCCAAAATGAAGCCCTGCGTTTACACGTATTTGACAACCATCACAACGCGGCCAGCTGTTCACCTTGCCCTGCGGTGAGTCAGAGACAGACGACCTCCCACGCTAGCATCTTTTCTATTTTTACTGTGATTGGTTGTACAACACTGCGGCGGGAGCTCAATTTTTATTGACGCAGATCGGGCGCGCATCGACGTAGCTCATTGCAATTCGAAACCCCTCCCTGAGTGCAGTAATTCTTTTGTGAGTATCTCATTATTGATATCAGTAACACAGATCCCTGAACTACCAGTAAAATATATAATAATAAATCATTGTTTTTCTCTTTTTACAATCGACTTAGAAGCAAAGAGAGGTATGTTGGCCAAAGCAGGAGAACAAAAAGTATATATTGGTGGCAGTATATACTGCTATGTATTTTTTACCCATTGTAATTTAAAAAACAAGTTTACAGTAATTGTTATCCTGACCTCACATTGTTCTTTATATCTATCCTATTCTTTCCTATTTAAGAATAGGTACATTTGGAACCCACACCTTTTAAAATTGTTTTATGCAAATCGCTAATGACCTCACAGGAGGTTGCCTGCCACACAGAATGTGCCCCTCTTTTCTCCCGCGAAACACGTCGCAAGAGAGTCACAAATGATTCAACAAGCAATAGGTCAATGTGCACTGCAATTTCAGTTGACCCTCACGTGATCGCTCCATCGCGGTTGACGGAATGAAAGGGGTGGAGTTCTCCTCTTCCTTTCCACTGCCTGACAGATCGCGTTCTGCGCTTCACAGGACAGCAGAACATGATCACCGTTACCTGAAACCGAGCAGCAAGATTATGGCGTAGCTACTACGTCATGGGGCCACTGGAGTGCCAGACATCATGACCATGGGTACCCAAAGGGTTAATATGCTATTTTGCTTAAAAATACCACTTGTGGGTTAATTGGCACTTCCCCATTATCTCTTAGCATACAATGCTTCCACTGCAGACACGGATTCTGGGTAATGAGATTTAAATGAGCACTCTCATGCGCTGTCGGCACACGGCGACTGTGCAAGCACGAATGGCGAGCACTGACTGTGCAAATGCACGGAGAGAGCGCTTGCTGGCCGTACAGGCGTGATCAGAGCTTGTCGATCGCACATACGCATGAGCGGCTGGCAAGTGCCGATCGCTCATGCGTGGCCAGCAGCATAGAAAACCGAGACAGCACCCCAAAAAGTTGGTGCAGAGGCCTAAAAACAGAGACTGCCCTGGCTAAACGAGGACATCTGGTCACCCTAAAGTAGGGGGAGCACCTCCGGTACGAGAAAATGGCCACAACGATTCCATGATCGCTTTGTGCAGATGTACTTCAACGCCTCAGGCACTCAAAGAATTAAAGGCAGCGGCGGATTTCCAAACCTGCCGCCACTAGGTACTTAGCTGTTGCAGCCACCTCCTTGTTGCCGTCTCCTCCTCCTTCTGAACTGCAGCGTCAAATGACGTCACGGACGTCACCGACATGACGTTGCATGGTTTTGCGTTGCCATGGTAACGCAACATCATGACATCATTTAACGCTGTGACATCCCGATGTCAAGACGTCATTTGACACTGCGGTTCAGAAGGAGGAGGGGGGAGGCAGGTAAGGAGCTAGCAGCAAAAGTTAAGTTACTTCCCATCAGGCCCGAGAGGTCGGCAAATGTATATGGGAGCAGACATTTTTGCCGCTCTGGGCCCGAGCCTAATGGGAAATCCGTCACTGATTAAAGGGGTTATGCTCTAAAGTGCATTAGTGATGATTAGGCGCTAACGTACGTAAATGCCATTCACGTCAATCATCTGCAGTAATGCACTTTAAAACGTAACCCCCCCAAATGAGTTTTTAAAGGCTGTAAATGGGCCGCTTTCACTTATCTAATGTTCATTGTCTCAGGCTGTAGGGAGGTTTCTCTCTTACAATTCAGACATTTTACATCCCCCTGAACCGCTGAAAGTTGCAAAACATATTAACCTCCACGGATTTTCTGCGAGTTACACCGATTCGGAATCCGTCTCATTGATTTTTAGTGTCAGCAGTTTTAAACGCCTATTAGGAGTCAGTAGGCCTGTTTCCCCCTGAACACAGAAAGCTACCGGTGCTGCTCTTTAACCTGTTGCCTCCCAGGAGCCTAAGCCTCCGCCATGTAGAGCCTGGGGTGACTTACTTACAGTATGGTGCTGCGCCTCCACCTGTGAGGGATCCCAACGGAGTGAGAGTAGCCCCTCACAGGACACAATCACAATGAATACAGACACGTATAAACTGAAATGGCATTTACTGAACATAGATAACTCTTACCACTCTATAATGCCTAAAAGTCAATTACCCACAACCCATACAAGACGTACCCCACACTGTGTCCACAGTACAACCCTTTCCACCCTTGCCCTGTGGTCAGCGCTGCCACTGTGTGTGAGTACTCTGTTGGTGCACTTTTTAATGATACCTGCCCAGTACTCCAGCACCTGGGCCCGTAGATATCTTCTCAAAGGATCCAACGTCCTGGACTCCGCGAAGGCGATCCCTTAAGGTGGTCCCACCCAGATAATGTCTCTCTCTCTAACTAGGCCTGGTCCCAGACCTCTCCTCAGGGTATGCTGCGTCCGCTGTGTCCCTCGCTCTCACTACTGTACTAATGGGGTAAGTTCCATATCCTAGGGCTTGTCCCTACAGCAGCCAAAAGCTCATTGGTGTCTCAGGGCCTATCTGGGGCCTAGGGGGGGTTCTGGCCTAGTGCAGAGGCAACTTGCCTCTCTGCACAGTCATTTCCTTACCCTTTCCCTTCCTGGCACGTACTGACTCACTTCCTGGCAGTGCACTAATTGTATATCTTCTGGCAGGAGAACTAGCCTTGCTATTGTCTCCCTGGCGTCACATGGTTGTCCTGCCCTTGAGCACTATGGGGCTTGTAGTCCCCGCATACCCTCTTTTACATTGGCGCTGCGTGCGCCTGTACCACTGCGCACGCGTGACTTCTATCATGGCCACTGTGACCTCTAGAAGGCCCTGCCCTTTCAAACGTTTCATTTCGCATGCGCGAACACACCGCAGTTGCGCATGCACCTTCAAGATGGCGGCGCCCTACGGAGGGGCCCGCCGGTGGACCGGCGATCCTGTCGCCAGTACAACAGCCCCCACTCTATGGGAGGTAAGGGATGGGGAACCGGGAGACAGGGGAACCAAAGGGGACATAGCTACATTAGTTTAAAAAAAAAATCAGCATACAATCCAATGTTATCACTGATTTGAGTCCCGGAAGGTTAACATATCTGAGGCATCAGACCTCTAATCTGTGTAAAGAAACACCCAAATGAATACCACATGAATGCTGATACTGTGTAATTGACCAAAGTTAGGGTGACCAGCTTTATAAAAGTAAAAACCGGGACACATTCTCCAAGCTGCGAGGTTTGATATAATTTATTTCTGGTTTTACTTTTCAGGTATTTTAGATGATTTGTATTTAATCCAATTTACATAATTACCCGACTTTAATTAAGACGATGGGAATGGATGGCGTGTCATGGATTTGAATTAATGTCTTACATTCTATATGCTTATTAATACTGCATTCAATATCTAATCAGTTGTGTTTCAGTGTTAATTAATTAAGGGGATTGTGTTACCCTATTATTAGCATGCAGTAGGTGATACAAATGTTGAAACCTATAAAGGCCAAAAATTGATGTAAATAACCATTGACAATAGAAAACATTTCTTGAAATTAATTATACACAAAAAATTATAGTTCGTTAGCGTTGACTGAAATAAACTAGACATCCCAAAATTTCTAAAAATAGCCAATGAGTAATGATGTTTGTATCTAAATTGTGGGATTCTGTTGCATATAGTGAGGAAGCAATGATAAAAATAGAGATGAAAATGGAAATAAAAATAAATATAGAATTGTGAAAAAATGAATGTATAAATATATAATGTATAGTTGTATAAATAAAACACAATGAAAAGTCCAGAAAGAGGGTACACTAAAAAGGATATCGTTTTAGAAAATGCATCTACACCAAAGTACCTGTACTGTAACAAGGCCTTCATTGTGACCCTTGGGAAAGAGAGTATCCGGATTATAAATCCAAGAGGATTTTCTTTTCCTAAGGTCTTGAAATGGTCCCCTCCCAAGTAAGATCGGGCAATATGCGCCAGACCCATGAATTTCAGGGACCCAGGATATTATTGATGTATTTTTAAAAAAAAGTCTGGAAAGACTATGGGGCCTATTGTACTAGGTTTGATAAGTAACTCACGTAGCTTTTTGAACACTTCTCGTACGATTTGGCAAATTTGCTATTCAGAAAGCTCAGATGCCCTGCCAAACTCGTAGGGGGAGTGCATTTTCCCGAGCGGTCTCGCTCCTGCCCAAACACATCGAGCGGGAACTGACAAACTGCTCCAATTCTCATTTTTTCTAAAATCACGCTGTTCTTGTAGTTGCCATGAGATAATCGGAGCTCTGAACTAGCGAGTTTAACACAGATCTCATCTCGCCACCCCATGGGTGGCGAGAATGGATATGCATGTAGCACATAGAAAAACAAATGTAGATGTAAATGGATTGAAGTCGGGGGTTTCCGGAGCTGAAGCACATTAATACCATTTCCGTAGACCCCCGGCTTTAATCCAATGCGATAAAAATACAATTACAGGCGGCTTCATTACCTTAGCAGCTAACCGCTAAGGCAATGAAGGGGTTAAATACCAGTGCCCGGTTTATTGTGTGTAGCGGCGCTGGGTGAAGTTGGTATTTGGCCCATGGTGGGTGTTTAGGCCTTGCGGGAGGTTTTCTACTACCTCACCACTTTCACCAACACCCGTTACTACCAACGACCCCCACCCTCTACCCATTGATTGGCAAAGAGGTACATTATGCCCATAAAATATGAGCATAATTTGCCACTGGTGCAGTCAATGTGCAACCTAAAAAAAAACAGCACCAAAAATACAAAGCAATAAAAAGAACCAATCACCAAAAAATAAAAAGCAATAAAAAGAACCAATCACCAAAAATACAAAGCAATTAAAAAAAATCAGTGGAAAAAAAAACACAATAAAAAAAAAACAACCAGCAATGATACGCAATGAAAAAAAATACAATCAAAGTTTTTCTTTTCACCCTCCGATTCCGAGTCCATCAGCACCAGCAGGAACCTTTTGACACTGGACATACTGTAATGCTCCTCAACAGCATTATTCTAGGATGTCTTCCTCAACAGATAAGTTTCTCTTGGTTCTATTGTATTAGACTTGGGAGCAAGACTAACATCCATTTCAAACTGGTTACCTGCATGCTACTAGTAATCATTATCGTAAATGGTTACATAATATACCTCTGATCAACACAATAAAATCAAGAGAAACTTCTCTGTTGAGGAAGACTTCCTAGAACAATGACTCTAACAACATGTTTTTAGTCAAGGGTAAGAAAGGACAATTATTATCAGAGGCCTTTCAGAAAGTCCAATGTACTGATAGAATTAAATTACTATCTGAGATCAAAATCCAGGCATGGGGAGATGTTTCTAGAAGATTATCAGGATTAAAACGTAAAAGAAATAGTCAACATGCAAGGAGTCATGCTCTCCCAAAATATATAACCAAATGTAATCAATCAACATATTCAATTAAAAAGTGATACACTAACAAGTTCTCAATTTCCTCCAGATTATGACAGATTTCTGGGAATACCTGCGTGGCGTAAGTACATTTTTTGGGCCCCACTGCAACAATTTGGAAAGGGCCCCCTAAACAAAAAACAAAATACATTTTGTTTCCACCGGGGTCCCCATGTGAGCGGCCCTCCGAGTACCCCTACTCTCACACATCTTGTTATCACACCCTCATAGCCCCCCTCTCATCCTCACAACCCCCCCTCTCATCCTCATTCTCTCCCCCTCACACTCTCCCCACCCTTACTGTCCCCCTCTCTCTCCCTGTGTCTTACCGCCTTTCTTAGGCCGCAATTATAGTGAGCGTGATGGCGTGCACGATTTCACGCGCTGCGCAGACAAAGTGCTGAAGCTGATAGGGACCGGCCATGGTACGCGCAAGTGCGGGCAAGTTGAGGAGCGGCCGCGCATCAGATTTTTCAAAAGGCAAACAAATGTGTTTTTTTATGTGCGACGGCCGTGTCACGTGAGCGGTTGAGCCAATGAGGGTGGACCAGCCTGGTGACCAGTCTGCCACGCCTCCTCATCGCCTCCACATCGCTTCCAGCCTAGTGCATCCATCGCTCAGGGGACAGGCGCATGCTCCTACTATAATCTTAGCCTTACTCTTCCTCCCCTCTCTCACTCACTCTTCCCCACCCTACCTCTCTCCCTCACACTGCCTAGGGTGACCAGATTTTGAAAATGAAAAACCGGGACACAAAAAAAAAAAATTATTAATACAACAAATTACATTACTAAAAATGAATATTATAATGATATTTATCTAATAGTGTCACCATTGATGCTGTATTATTCATTCTACCTCTTCCCATTCTCTCCTCTACCTTCTCCCCCAGCAGGGCCGCCAACAGAAATCATATTCCCCCCCCCCCCAACAAAAACACAAAACAAAATCTACTCGCCCAACCAAAAAATCCCCCTTAAAAAAGAAATTGAATACATTTCTAGTAAGAACTAATAACAGGATTCGTTTTTTTACATAACAGTTTATTTATTGTGAATGACTTTTTGAACCCATTAACCAGTGTCAGGATGCCTCCTCTTCACAATTTCTAAAGCAGCAATCCCGTCTGGGATCTTACCTGATCCGCAGTCCCTCAAGGGAGGTGTTCCCTACCTGTCTTCCGAGGTCTCACGTGTGAAACTTGAAACTTGAGTCAGATCTAGAAGAAAGCAGTATAAGTTATTTCGGTGTAGGTATAGGGCAGTAAAGATGAGACAGAGAGACAGAGAGACACACAGAGTGTGTGAGAGACACAGACAGAGACAGAATGTGTGAGAGACACAGACAGATACAGAGTGTGTGAGAGACACAGACAGATACAGAATGTGTGAGAGACACAGACAGATACAGAGTGTGTGAGAGACACAGACAGA
>NC_134487.1:179464467-179651967 GCF_040206685.1 Ascaphus truei | reverse complement strand
ATTCCCCCACCCCCCTGCACACCCATTTCCTCCCCTCCTACACACACACCCAATTCTCCCATCCTACAAAAACAATACCTGGGGGGAGGGATAAGGCTGCTCAGACCCTGTCTGTGTGCTCAGCCAGGGGTGCGTAAACTTATCTTCATGCCCCCCCCCTTGCTCCTCCCCCCCCCACACGGCCCGGCGTCAAATAAAGTCGCAGGTCGTGTGACGTCACGTTGCCAAAGCAACGTGATGTCACATGACCCCGTGGCATCATTTGACACCGGTTGCCATGGAGACGTTTCGTTGGAACCAAGGTAAGTAAACTAGTTACAGGGGCCTCATGTGATCCCTGGCATTTATTTTAAATGCCTTCGGAGAAGCGCAGGGTCTCTGTAACACCCGCGCCCCCCCAGACAATCTAGCACCCCCCACTTTGCGCACCGCTGTCAGCTATGCGAGTGAGGAAACATGCAGGGGGAGGAGTTGCCTTTATGCACTGAAGCCCCCGCAGTATGCAGATGCAGGGAGCAGCAGCCGGCTCTGATGCTTGAGCCCAATTCCAGCGCCGGCCACCCCCCCTTCGTGCTCCTGGGATCTCCCGCATTGCACGGTTTAGCAGCACAGTGGTTACAGGGGATGGAAGAGGAGAAAAAGAGTAGGAGAGGAAGAAGGAGAGAAAGAAGGAGAGAGAGGGAGAGAGGGAGAAGAAGGGAATAGAGAGACGACTAAGGAAGAGGGAGAGGAATAGAAGTGGAGAGAGGGAGAGAGAGAGAGGAGAGAAAATAGACAGGGAGAGAGAAGGAGAGAGGGAGAGAAATAAAGACATGAATGTAATTTCATCCCTTTGATACCAGTTAGGATTGTACCTTTGCTTTTAATGTGAGTTTTTTTCAATATATGTGTATTTTCTTCCCTAGGTATATGGCGATCAACCATCCACTGAAGCCAAGGCTATCGGCCACCGCTACTAAGATAGTCATCTGCGTCATTTGGATTCTTGCCTTCTCTTTGGCTTTTCCTCTGGGATACTACGCAATAGCGGAAAGTGCGGATAACAGGGAAGTTTGCCATGTGGCATTTAACAAAAAGTTCGCAAAACTGTAAGTCCGTTATTTCTCCTCTCTGCTCATAAAACGACATAATAGTATATATTTTTATAGCACTGATAGTGTACGCATGTCCATACATAGAATGTTCTTCATCTTTAGTCTGTACCCTAAAGAGCTTACAATCTAATTGTGGTGCCTAAGGAACAGGGAGATAAGGTGACGTCAAGCACTTCAATTGCAATGTTCTACCTCTATGCTACTCCTAGCTGATTTAAGGGTGTTCTTTCACCTAAAATCAACTTTGAGCGATATATGTCAACTGAAAGAGCCTCTGATTACAAGCACGGCCAAAAATGATTTCCCCTAAATATCAACAGCTAATGATGTATAAATTGTAGTTTTAAGCATTGTCCCTTACCAGGGAGATGCCATAGTTTCTGTTTCCTCTCCCAGAACCCTCTGCTTCTCCTACCCTCACTGTTTATCGTGCTCTCACTTCCAAGTGAGGGCAGTGAGTGACAGCATCAGACTGAAATGAAAGCTTCATCTGATTCTGTCAACCATGTTGTTGTATCACAGGCAACAGGAATTTTCTCCCACTTAGAAAGCTCCAGGGAAAACGAAGAGGGGGCTGTATGTTTCTGCTGGAATTTCAACTTTAACCCTTTCTCCAAGCTGTACAAATTCAAAGATTCAAAGATTGTGTTCCTTTTTCGGCCTACCAAGTCTCTACAACATGAGAGAATTTCCTGTGAATTCAGCTAGCGTTTTTATGGGGGAATTTTAATCACTAAATTAAAGGGTGGTCTACTGTATGCTGTCATTTGTTACGTATTTTTCAAGTTGAGCTAATGTATGATTTTCATATTTGCATATGTGCATTACTATTTTGCACATATCTACTACTAATATCCTGGATCATGACAAAAGCTGCTCATATCACACCACCTATCTGCCTTTAATTGAGCTTGGGTTATTTTCTTTGCCACAATACCCTGATCTGCTATTATCTGATGGCCTTTGCTTCTACATTTGTACTGAATGTAATTCTGCCTACGCATGCATGCATCTTCAGTAATAGTTCATCTCAGGGTAGGGTGCTTATTGCTCAGAGATATTAAAACAGTAAATTGTCTATTCCCTTAACCTGGTTTCTACTGACTATTTAACCCCTTTGTTCATTACCGTGCAAATATATTTCATGTCACGGGGCGTTATAAATGTGGCTACTGCTGTGAAATTGTTTGTCATTGCAAATCACCGTAGCATAAAATAAAAAGTTATTCGGACATAAACAGGATGCAATAACGTACAAAACATGAAACATTAAATATTCACAATTATAACAATAGAAAAAGGTATTATCAACAGCTGAACCTGTACAAAAATATTGCTATATTACAGAATACGATATTAACTGACAAAGCAGCTTTCTTGTGTTGGTGAAGAGAACAGCTTCATCCTAAATGAATAATGGGACTATACTATTTTAAAACCGCAGGGCCCTCTGCTCATTTTTTTTTTACCCATACCCATTTATTTTTCACATAGGTGGGAAACAGGGGGTCTCCACGGATGAAACACCTTCATTTAAACTTCGGGAAACCCTTATTTCCTGAAATACCACTAAACTTAGCGCTGGTACTGGGCCAATATGAAGTTGCTATGTCAGCTGTTATGGCGTCCTATTGGCCTGCAAGGAAAAATCCCAGCTAGCATTTCCGGTATGTATCTCGTGAACCTGGGGGTCCCGAAACTGAAATGAATGGACTCTTAACGCCTCCGCTGCCAGATTGGCCTCTATCCTCTGGCAGCACGAGAGTTAAACCCCAGATGACTATTCTATCAAGAGAATGGTGCTTGGTTGCGGCAAACTGTTACTTTCTAGTGTGTTAGAGGAACTGAAAAGGGTTCAAATACAAATAGGTCTGTTCAGTATTTTATTCCCATGACTCTTGATATATATTAATTGAAACGGCTTGATGGATGTTAACAGCTCATACATCACTACACCTCACAGCGGCTGAGTGTTTATTATGTTTACTGTTGATAAAAGCCAACTGTAAATGCTCAGTGACCCGCGTCATGCCCACAAAGTGTGCACTTCTCCGTGATTTATGTGTTATTGTCAGCTGCTGGCCCATTGTGTGACTGGCTGCACCTTATTCTGGATGCAAAGCAACCCGCTGACCCAGTCATTTACTACAAGTCATATTCTGTCTTTTCAGAGTGGTACTGGAAGTACTGCTCAAGTGTTCATCCTTCTCTCCCACACCTTCTCTATGGGTGCAGTCCCACCAAACACCCAACTAAACTAATAGGCTTGTGGTGCTGATTTAACAAAGAATATGACAGCCCAGACAGCTTTTTTTTTTATATTTTTCTACTCATTAATGTGAGCTTGGTCACTCATTCTGCATTTTTGACACTGTAAGAGATGTGTGCAGAGTTTCATATAATGGAGACTGATTTGGATGCAATTATATCTGGGCATTATTGAGCCTGTTCCTTTATCCAGGCAAAACATACAAAAACAACAAAATAACAAACCCCTATCCCTTTGTAAGGGCTAACTTACTAGCCCCAGACCCTATCGGCAGGACTGGAGGGATATTCCCATTACCAGCCTATCACCCCAAAGTCTCAGGAGGTACCTTAAGCAGGTGGCCCTCCATGTCAGTCTGTGGCAGGTTCCTGTGTCCTGGAAATATAGGTCTCTGGGTGTCTGGGTGTCTTGATCTCAGCACAGCCTTTATGCTCAAGATAGTGTCTGTGTGCAGGCTTCTCTGCTCTCCTTCTGTCGGCACAAATGTGAGCTAAGGAATCTGTCTCCTGTGTCTCACATGAGGCTTTCTACAGAGCTCTCATTAGTTCAGGTGGAGACTAGTTAATTGAGTGGCTGCAATCAACTATCTCTCTGCTGGATTCTCAGAGCTCTGAGGCTGCTTTATTTAAACAGGGATAGGTCCCTGTTACAGACACGTATAGTGGTTTAAAATCAGACACAATTAGGTTAGCGTGGGTAACAAAAAAATACAATAACTGCAGTGAAGAGTTGTTGTCATTTTTGTTACCGACTGTAGGCGGACGCTCACAGAGGTATGCAAGGGAGACTGATTATAGTGAAATTAAATAAGCCTTTTATTGCGCCTGTTTCCTTAACATCAGGAAACCATCCAAACAAGGGGTAAACAAAGCTTCTATTCACTTGGGAGTAGTTCTAGTGAAATACAACTTCCTTAGAAAGCATGTCTCCCAGCCCCAAACATATAGCATGAAATGAACAGATATAAAAAATCTTGTAAATAAAAGTATTATCTGTTCCTTGTGGTTTGGTAGGAAAATCTTCTCTGTCCCTGGTTGCTACCTTTTCTTCAGGGTTTGTCAGCATTCAGGTTTAGAAGTTTCCCCTGTGTCTTGAAAGCAGCTCTTCTGTTTCTTCTGGCAGAGCTCAAAACTGTTTGTCTCCAAGTTCAGCTCAGGTGTGAGCTAAGGAGTCTCACTTCCTGTCTCAAAAGACAGGCTTATCTAAGCCATCTAATCAGGCAGGTGGTATTTGTTAATTGACTACCAGCAGTTAACCACCACACTGCTGGATTAGAGGTACATTACCTGAACAGGGATAACTCCCCTGTTACATACCTCCCCTGTTTGTGGGAAGCTCGGGCTTGCCACGGCTAAAGCCCATCCTTCCACTCTCATTCTAGATATCTCTGTGACTTGAATGAGAGTGGATGGAGGAAGAGAACACTCAGTCCTGCTGGGATTGGAGCCCTTTCTCCAGTTTATTCATGTCTCCTCCTGAAGGTGCTTGAGATCAGCACTCCTCAGTCGCTCGAGGAGGACTTTTTCTAAGTATAGTCTTTTTGCTAAGGGCGCGGTCATGAGATTTCCCTCGCGTCGGGTGCTCGTCTTATTGTAGGATATACTGTATGGCTGCAGTTGCAGAGCGTTTAAAAACAGCCCTTTGAGTTTTCCGCACTTGAAGCTTGGCCTCTAGCGATACTTTGGTGATGCTCAGGGTAGCCTTCAGTTTCTCATGCTGCTTTGCGGGGACATACTGGGTCATCAGACGTTCCTGCAGCACTTGAATTTCTTTAACAGCCTGCAGTTTTTCTTCCTGCAGAGTTCGCTGCTTCTCCTCGGCCTTCTCGAGGTGCGTACGCAGACCTTGCAGTTGGTTCTGCAGTCGATGCTCTGCTTCAAACTTCTCACCTTCCAAAAGTCTATTTATTTCCTTAAGCTCGTGTAGCTTTTCATTCTTTGAGATCTGTATCAAGATTGACAATAGTTTCTTTAGATATGTCCAGCTCCTCAGTGAGACTGTGTAGTTCCTTTCTGGAAACTTCCAGATCTGTGCAGCAGCTGTTGGTCTCATGATGTGAGGTATCCAGTGCTTTGCGGAGTGTCTGAACCTCTTTCTGAGATACGTCCACCTCTGTCTGGACATTGTTGACCTCTTGTTGTGAGGCATTCAGCTCTATGCGAAGAGTGTGAAACTCTTGCTGAAAGACTCATCTGCTTTAGTGCCTCCTCATAATTCCGCTTCAGCTTAGTCATCATTTTATCAGATTGGCTTTGGTTTTCATCCAGGCCGGAAATAGTAGCGTTTGCAGTATCTAGCTCAGTCTTGAGATCGTCCATTTCTGTTCCAGATTCAGAGTACATTGCGAGAACCGTCTTCTGTAACTCAGCATTATCTTCTCTCTCAAGTTTCAATTGTTCTCGAAGTAGATCACAGTCACGCCTGGCAATTTTCAGGGCGTCTTCAGGGCTGGTCAAGGGATCGTCACTCACTGGTTCCGGCTCCGCTTCCCTGGGATGACTGGTTAAAGGTTCCTCACTGTTGGCACCGAACAGACACTTCTTTGGGGTACACGACTTCTGCATTGGGCCCTCTGGATATTCGGTTATCCACGGGATGAATTCTCCATTTTCTCTAGGCTGCAGGGCAACTCGGTCCCCCTTTTCCTCCACAGGATCTGCGGACGTGTCTGTTCCTTCCACGGTACATGAAGAACCGATTTTCTTTTTCTTTTTTCGCCTTTTTGTTTTGGATGACACCGTCCCTTCAGGGGTCAGCATCTTCATTTGAAATTTTAGCAGCGTCACTGGATCCACCCGGCTTTTCTTGCAACTGTAATAGCTGACGGAAATATTCGGTGATCCACTGCTCCCACTCTTTCTCCTGCTGATCATATTCGTCATCAAAGGGAGCGGTCTTTTCGGTTCGTGCCGAGTTCAGGAACCCCCACCATTCTTGGGGTGTTTTGTGGGTGTGACTCGGTTCGGGTTCCCCGTAAGAGATGTCTTCCTCTTTATTCGACTGGAAGGGCCACTCTTCCATGGGGTAGGGTTCATTACAGGAACGCTGCATCTTGTCCTCCATTTTTAGGCTATCAGGTGTAATTTTCTTCCTGACCTCAGGAGGCGCTATTGCAGCTGTTGCCACTGTATTTGCTAGAAACCCCAATCGTGGTAGTCTTACAGGTGGGCATATTTTGCTTGTAGAGGTCGTAGCTCTCACAGGCATCTCTGTAGACTTTTTCTTTCTTGGGTAAGTTTTACAATATCAGCAGTACTGTGCATGCATTTTCTCTTATCAGGTATACAAGATATGCAGTTGCTAGGTAAAAACGTCTATTTGCTTTACACCATTTACTTGCTAGGTTTAATCTCTCATTAGGAATGCTGAATGTGTATTTGCTAGGTAAAAACTTCTGTTTGCTTTACACCATTTACTTGCTAGGTCAATCTCTCTGCTTCAGCCAAATAATGTGATTTTCTGCTTGAGTTCAGTCTCAACTTTGGGTATTATGACATTCACTCTTCACACTTTGGGATACCTTTTACACAGTTCAGCAATTCCTTTTTTCTTGTAGGCAATTTTACCCTCAGCACTTGTTCACTGAAAATTTCCCTGCTTCAGCACAGTCTTGCATCAATTTTCACATTTTTCTGCATATACTCCATTCACAACTGGTAGTCCTATGCGGTGTGGCAGCCTTTACTTGCAGAATCAGTACCGCTCATGGGTCACCATTTGTATTCACTGCTTCAGCTAAACATTTGAAAACAACAAACGCCTATCCGTTTAAGGGCTAACTCACTTCTTGAACCCTGATTATAGCTGGAAGGCAAACCCCCTATTTCAATGACCATATTACACTTTATTGTGATAGGCAAATAAGGTTTTATCTGCTTCAGCAGTCTCTCTCCTCTTTGGATTGGGGAAAAGAGTCCATCTGTGGTTTTGTAAGTTTCAGTGCAGTAGTGTGTATCACTTTAACTCTGATCTCTGCTGCATGAGATTTTTTTTATTTTATTTTTATCTATTTTTTTTAAGTTGCTCAGACTGTTTGTAGACAAAAAGCATAAAAAAAAAATCACAGAAAAAATCTCCGGTCCTTTCTAACTTCAAAGACCACCTCTCTTCCCACTTCGGACACCATATGTAGGCGGACGCTCACTGAGGTATGCAAGGGAGACTGATTATAATGAAATTAAATAAGCCTTTTATTGCGCCTGTTTCCTTAACATCAGGAAACCATCCAAACAAGGGCTAAACAAAGCTTCTATTCACTTGGGAGTATTTCTAGTGAAATACTATGCAGATCACAACTCCCTTAGATAAGCATGTCTCCCAGCCCCAAACATATAGCATGAAATGAACAGATATAAAAAGTCTTGTAAATAAAAGTCTTATATGTTCCTTGTGGTTTGGAGGGAAAATCTTCTCTGTCCCTGGTTGCTACCTTTTCTTCAGGGTTTGTCTGCATTCAGATTTAGAAGTTTCCCCTGTGTATTGAAAGCAGCTCTGCTGTTTCTTCTGGCAGGGCTCAAGACTGTTTGTCTCCAAGTTCAGCTCAAGTGTGAGCTAAGGAGTCTCACTTCCTGTCTCAAAAGACAGGCTTTTCTAAGCCATCTAATCAGGCAGGTGGTGTTTGTTAATTGACTACCAGCAATTAACCACCACACTGGTGGATTAGAGGTACATTACCTGAACAGGATAACTCCCCTGTTACATAGACCATAAACTAAGTCAGTCTAAATTATTTTTTAAATAATAACACAGCTGTCTTTTAACATGTCGGAATACTCTGTGCATTTTTTTTCCTGGGCTGAACTGTAAAAGCTGTATAATACACCCAGCAAAAGCTATAGGCAATCCATGTTCAAAATTGATAGGAAGCTATAAGTGACTCCCCGGTGGGCAGAGAGGGAGTCACTTCTTGAATTAGAGCCCATCCACCTAAAGTCGGGCGCAACTTCCGTGATTGGCCATCCGAGCCCCTTCTTTCCTCTGGAGGGCAAACGCTGAAAGAGGTAGTGCACTGCCCCTCCCCTCCCCCTTGCTTTATAACCTGCCCATGCCTCTCACCGTACTCAATAAATTGTGTCTAGGTCAAAACTGTGTCTGGGCCCGGGGAGAACTGTCGACAGCCCTGGACACACTCAGTGTTCTCATATACATGTCACTGTCCAGCATTCTCATCAGCTTAAGCCCTGTATGACATGGGAAAGGTTTGGGGATCTGTAGAAGACAAGAACACATTCATGGGTATTCTGTTATTGAAGGAATATGTTGATAAATGGGACTGTAGAGACTGCACATAATACTCCATCTTTGAGAAATCAGAACTCAAGTGGATAGCTCACGAAAATACTTACAGGGATGTCAACATGAGCACTGGGGAAACAATTATCATCAGTTATGATGACATTTGTTCCATTACATTTCTCTGTGACATAAAGCATCCCTTCCCTGTATGACAAGTCGGAATCCTTGCTGTTTACATTTGGATGTGATCCCACACAGCAAGTAGCAGAGACCGAGGGAACGTTTGACCGGGTATAACACGATCAGTCTTTGTAGAAGGGTGTGGATCAAGGGAACATCACACAGAAACCTGGGAGAACTGGATTAAATGATAGTGAGTTGGCCCAAAAGCTTCAAATCTAATCTAGAAGAGGTAAATAAAACAGCAGGTGTGTTTGTATTTTAGGGCGTTATGAATGTTGTGCAAAAATACTACATAACTACATGTGTATATCCCTTTGAAGTCCATAGGGAATATGGAATATGAGCTAGAGTTTGGTTGACATTAGCCCTCATTCAGCCATAATGGCTATCACACCTTAGTAATTCTTCCCCTATGAAACAACTGATGTGTGTAAGAGGATGATCCTGTCTTTGGTAGGTGAAGTGCCCTTCTAAGAACAAAATTGACCAAAGGCAGTGACATGTTTAAGACTAATATCTAAGCTACTGATTTTTGTAAATAATATCAGTATCCCTCATCGATCAAAACCTCAATAATCCCTCCTAGGACAAAAGTTAACTGAGCACAGTGGTGTGTTTAATGGGTTAAATGGAGGTGACACTTTAAAAAAAATTCAAACAGGACAAAATGTACAACTATCCACACAGCAGTATCCCACCACTGTGTAACCCACACCGTGTCCTGAGAATCCCAGTCCCACAATGCCCCACACCCAAACCCACAGTGTGTGACCGTGCGGCCCACTAATTTGAGTGTAGTTATAGTTAGTGCACTTTCTGTAAGATACCTGCCGGGTGCTCCAGCACCCGGGCACGCCGACAAGTAACCAGATAGGGATCCGCCGATCCAGCGATGTCCTCCACGGTGCGTTCGCCTCCGTATAGGGTGGTATCCCACTGGAGTTTCCCACCGTGATGATAGTCTCTGATTCTGCCACAGTGGCCTGGTCCCAGACCACCGGTATCAGGTTCGTGCAGCGTAGCAGCTGTCCCTGAATTATAGATAGCTAAAGGGGCAGGGTTCCTACCTAACGGCCGGTTCCTGTAGCAGCCACAATATATAAACGTGAATCAGGGCCTAGCTGAGGCTTAGGGGGAAATCTGACCTAGTGCAGTGGGTCACAGACCCCTGCACACACACCTCTTACCCCTATCCTGTCCCAGCTCCGACTGATTCCTCCTCTTCCAGCGCGCAAATATCTATCTCCTGTCTCAGGAAACCTAGCTGCGCGATTGGCTCCCTGGCATCACATGGTATCCTTGCCCCTGAGCACTATGGGGTTTGTAGTCCCCGCGGAGCCTATTCCTATGGTCCGCCGCATGTGCTCACACCACCACCATGCGCAAACCCTCAATGGCCGCCACACACTCTCTGCACATGCGCGAGCCCCCGCGCGTGCGTATGCACCACTCCAACATGACGGCGCCCTACAGAGGGGCTGCTGGCAAGCCCGCCACCACCCGCAACCACCCTGCAACAGCGGAGGTAAGGGGAGAGAGAGCGCGGAGGACCGGGGAGCCAGAGGGGACCTGGCTACATATACTGTATATATGCAGGTGTATATATATATATATATATATATATATATATATATTATATATTATACTTCACCGGACACAGCGTACTGGATATCACGTTGAATAGGAGGTATATTAAAGTACAAAAGTGAAACCAACATTTTGGTCCACTATATGGGAAACATATATAGCCCACCCTCCCAGGGACTACTTTTCTTTGCTATGCGCCGGTGTTTTCCTCATGGAATTTCTCCTGCTGCTACTTGCATACGTGAAGCACGCTCCATTGGACATCACCAGCTCCTAACTGTGAGTTTACCCATTCCGATTACTGCGGTCTGGGGGTTTATATCTCTCTGTCTTTGTCTCTCTCCAGGGGGACGGCAATTACTGTGTATAGGGGGCCAGATATTATTTACTGACCCACACATTCATAACACAGGTCCCCCACATGTAGGAGTATATTTAGAGACATGGTTTTTCAGAGACGGGTGCTATTAGGTCCATCATTACTATTTGCTATATCATTCAAGACTATATTGTATATTTAGGAACTGACTCTCTGCAGCTGAGCTTGGGATTTTTGGAACCTTGTTTCTTATTCCCCCAGGGACTACTATGTCAATTAAGGGGTTAACAGCCTTAATGGGTTAACTATGCATGGTGTTAACGAGTGACATCACTATCAGGGTATAAATAGTCTGATAGAAGGTTCTAGAGAATATAGAGGTTAGGTTTCTCAGATTAGCAGTTAAAGAGCCTCACAGTGAAGTCGTGTAGATAGGTTACAGTGTATAGATGAGTATATTAATATTGTCCTGTCCCTAGTTGTTGTTTTGTAGCTAGGGAAAGTAGCCTGTCCAGTTAGCATCCATAGTGATGGATTTAGATAGATTAGATTCACTAAGAGGAAGCATAGTGCCAATGGGGCTCTCCAAGTAGTGGTCCGGATCAGCCAAACCGGGAGGTCCGCAGCTGACTCAATGTGCCTAAAAGAGGTACACAGTATTTAGCACAGTGATTCTGATCCCAATGAGAAAGAGAGAAGGGCTAATCCCAGAAGGAGCCCATTTGAAGTAGAGTATACAGTAACAGACGCTATACAGGGATGGCCAATATAACCAACATGAGAAGAAACACACCTAAGTACCTCCCTAGAGTAAGGAGAGTGAGAGCTACTTGTGGAAAAAGCCTTGATTCACAAACCCTGTAATGTCACTTCTGTGTAACAGAAGATTTTATTTATGTGAAGAGCATTATCAACAGCTGTCAATCAAGCTCTTGTTTGTACTTTAAAATTCCTGTACCAGGAAAAAATAGCAAAAATAGAAAATAATTTAAAAAATTACTTTATTAGTAGATGGGTGGAGTGGTCCAAATTCCCTTCCAGATTTTCCCGGGCTTTTCAGACAAAATCCGATCTGCACATTCGGGTTTCAGCTACTGTAGCCCCCGTTGATTCTTTAAAATCTGCACATGGTGCTCGGATTTAAAAAAATGAGACATCTGATTAAACGTAAATCCAGTTCTAGGAACGTGTGTATACAGGAGGGCCCCACTAATACGGCGGGTTCCATTCTGAGGACCCGCCGTAAAGCGAAAATCACTGGAAAGTGGAACCGGCGATTTTTGTTTGGAGCGCATGCGCAGACCGGCATTGCGCCGTTCTGCGCATGCGCGACAGAAAGAAACCCTTCCATTCTGCACATGCGCGATGCCGGGCCGGCCTGTTCTGCACAAGCGCAACGCCGCCTGGCCCGTTCTGCGCATGCGCGATCATGGTGGCAACATGGCGGCCCCCTTCTCGGCACAGCCGTATCGGCGGATCGACGAAAAGCGGAGTGCCGAGAAGCGGGCCCTGCTGTATTAATTCCGACTCTGACCCATATTTGGAATTTTGAGACTGATTTACGGCTGAAAGGAACTGGCCTATGCACGGCGGATACAACTTAGAAGAAAAAATCCACCCATCTCTATTTATTAGTACAAGTCACACCCAGACCCCAGAGGGACTATAAATATATATTTTTTACATAGTAGATGAGGTTGAAAAAAGACATCTGTCAATCACGTTCAACTTATGCTAAATTTAGACGACAGATACTTTATCCTATATCATTATATTGATAAAGAGGAAGTGTGTGTATGTATATATATATATATATATATATATATATATATATATATATATATATATATATATATATATCTATATATATACATATATAGATATATATATATATATATATATATATATATATATATATATATATATATATATATATATATATATATACACACACAGGGCTCGACAAATTGTAAAAAATCTTGCTCGTCCCCCAAAAAAAGACACTCAACCCCCAAAATGTAACCCCTCTCCCACTCTCACCCCCTTTCCCGCTACCAAGTTCTTACTGGTGGCGTCTCCGGGCATTCTCCTGCAAGTCCTGTGTCTCCCTCTGCAAATCCAATGAAAATGGTTGCTACGTTGCCATGACAACGGGACGCTACATGACGTCACCCGCCTTCAAGTTGCTGCATGACGTCACGTAGTGTCCCGTTGTCATGGTAACGCGGTGTAATTTGATATATTACAGTTATGTAATTAAGTTGTATTAAGGTTATGGTGAGTGAAAAGGTGACCAAAAACCCTCCAACGCATATGTATATAGCATATAAAAATATTACTTGTGAGCACATTCACGTCTTGACAGGTTTGCAACCCTGCTTTTCGCCAAAGGCGGACAGCCTGATGGGGCTCCCCAAGAACTGCTCCCCTCTGCACAGGACCAGTGTGCTAAGGGTTAACATGTGCTTGTACTTTGTGGAACGTCAACCGCACCCACTGGAATGTTAATGAGCCAAGAGGACACAAATAACTTTTTTTTCACAGCTGCAAAAGATTTAATCTCAACCACCCCAGTGTACATCTGTGTTGCCCCAAAGGCGGATAGCCTTTGGCGCAGCCGAATGGTAGCCAAAGGGTGTGAGCCATTTGCTGATGTTTGGTGATGTTAAAGCTGCTCTAATTCAATCGGAAAATCACAAGCCCTTTATCCCCTGTTCCTAATTTTCCAACTCTATCTGTCCATGAAATGTCTGAATTCACTGTATAACCTGTTCTTTTAATGTAACCATGTATTTTTATAACTCTGTGCCCAGGACATACTTGAAAACGAGAGGTAACTCTCAATGTATTATTCCAGGTAAAACATTTTTATAAAAAAATTAAAAAAATAAACTATCACTGTATGCTAGGTGATAATGGTGAAAAGCAGGGTTGCAGACCTGTCTAAGACATGTGAATGTGCTCACAAGTAATATTTCCATTTGCTATATGCTTTGCTGTGGAGGGTTTATGTCACTTTTTTTACCCACCATAACTTAACTAAGTATGGTAAACCCCATCCTCACTGCTTCATTGCATAGCCAGTTAACCAACCCCACACTGATGAGACCCATTAAGGTCGAAACGGCTGTCGGTGGGTGGGTTTACTGGCTATGTATTTTAACCCCGGCTGTGCTCAAAGCTGTGACCATGCAGCAAGCTTAAGCCTATAGGGAAACATGTTAAAAATGGTTTTGAAGCAAAAGGTGACACTGTGTGCTCATTTGCATGTAATTTCCCAGAATCCCTTGCTGCAGTGGAAATGCTGTGTGCTGGGTGATAATGGTGAAAGTTGGGGTTGCAGACCTGTCTAAGACATGCAATTGAGCATACAGTAATATTTCCATTTGCTATATGCTTTCCTGTGGATGATTTTTGTCACTTTTTTTACCCACCATAACTTAACTAAGTATATATATATATATTAGACATGCAGATGAGCATGCAGTTGTATTTGCATATATATATATATATATATATATATATATATATATTTATATATATATATATATATATATATATCAACTGTAAATATTCCTGTATATTCATCTGCATGTCTTAGACAGGTCTGCAACCCTGTCTTTCACCATTATCACCCAGCAAACAGCACTTCCACTGCAGCAAGGGATTCTGGGAAATTACATGCAAATGAGCACACAGTGCCACTTTTTATATAATTTTCACATTACATGAGCAACCCTTAGTCAATGCATGCTGCTTTAAACACAGCTTTTAAGTAAGGACTTGGGAGATGCAAAGTCAGTTAACCCACTCACAGACATGTTTCAACCTTAACTGACTGTTAACTGAGTTATCCTGTTTAAATGTACCTTGTACCTTGCATACCATGTAACTGTGTATTTTTTTATTCCTGTGAAATGTTCTGGTTTAAAAGTATACGAATGTGCTTGCTGGTTTCCCTGGACATGCAGGGCTGATATTCCCTTATTCAGCCTGCATGTCCAGGAAAATGGGGTTCCGTCCAGGAAGACTGGGCGGTGTGGTGTGGGAAGCAAAGGGGAGAGGGGGGATGGTCGTCCCTCGGGTCTGGGAGACACTGGTCCGGAAAGCGGAACTTTTGTCGGCCTTCATACATGAAGGCGCCATCTCAGCCAGAGACATCAGTTGTTGAGCAAGCCTCGGTAGGCGCTGTTCCGATTGGCCAGTTCAAAATCCCCGCTCCCCTCTGAGCCCGGACCCCCTGTGTGTTGTTCTTGCAGCACCGGCACATCAATGGCCCGGATTGGCCAATCCAGGTGAACCCTTGTTCTGTGATTGATCCAGGTACCGTGGCTGCTCCATTTCCCATGCTTTTCAATGGAAGCAGGGAAACTATGTGAAGGGGGCCTGTTCTCAGCTCAGGGGTTCATTCTGCTGCTGGCTGGAAGCTGACTAAGCAGTGTGCTCTGAGGGCTTTGACAGAGACACCCAGAACGAGACTTGAGGAAGATTCAAACCTGCTTGTGCCACACCATCTACTCAGGCAATATATCCTGTTTTATTCAATACATATTTTATCATTATTTTTCTTGCATACTTATATAAAATTGTTTTGTTTGCATGCACATGCACCCCTCGTTCTTTCTTTTTCTTTCTTGAGTTTACACTGGAGGATTTGATATCCTTTTATTTGGGGCAGCAACTTTTGCAAGTGAACCTTCTTTTTGGACTCGACTTTTTTTGTTAATTACTATCAGCCTTTTTTTGGATTGACTTTACTGTTTAGAGCAACACACTTTATTTTGAATACAATACCTGTGGTTGATATTTGCCATCACTATTGCGATAACTGTTTTTTCACTGTTTGCTTTGCCAAGTATGAGGACATTGTGGTTCACGTCACTTTAATACACTGTGCTCCCATTCAGATACAGTTCACCTACTTGATAGGTAAGCACACAGGGAAGATTCAGAGACCAGGTGTACTAACTAGCTCTAATTCAGAGTCCTAATAATATTTTTTATTTTCACACCATCCATTGAATACTTGCACCCCTCACCAGTGAAGTGTTCCGAGCGCACACCTATTACTTTTTGAAGTGAAACTTCTTTGCCGGCGCCATGTGATTTTCATCCGTGGAGACGGAAGTGCTGTCTGTGAGATGGACGTGACATCAGTGTGGGCAAATAAGGGTAGTTGTGGGCAAAAAAGACAGATGACGCGCGCATGCGTAGATGAGCATGTCGGCTTGCACATGCGCAGATGCAGCCGTCGTCGTGCTTAAGTGCATGCGCAGGGACTCTCTCCGCATCTCCACGAGCACCGCCAGAGCGGCCGTAACTGCGCTCATGCGCAGGAGAGATCATCGCAATGCGCAGGAGCGCCCATCACATTGCGCATGCGCATAGGTGTCCAGCCCCTGCAGCGCATGTGTACACTCTCTGTGTACACTCTCTGTGTGTCATGTGTACATGCCGCTAACGGATGTAGAGAGAGGCCCTCCGCATCCAGTGCATGTGCAGAGGCACCCACTAAAGCTACCCATCTACCCCAGCAAGACACCCACCCATTTTTTTTTAGACAATACTTACTGCATTTTTTAAATTATTCAACTGACATTTTTAATGAGTTTTAATATACTGAGCATCCTTTGATTATTATATAGGAATTAACACAGCTCCCCAGCAGTGCAAAACTTGGCAAAACTTTCCTGTCTGTGAGAATTTGTTGCCAATATTCCCAGCAGTTAGAGCTGCAAACTGTAACAATAGATAATGTTACCTTAGTAATTATAAGAATACATTGTAGCTGCTGGGTGGCACTGACTGAATGATTGATTGAAACTGAGAGGCAGCCATTTAGTGAACCCATGGGAAAGAGGATCTTTGCTAATCAATCACGGGACAACGAAATGATTGGCAGCCTAGGTAATTCATTTTCAATAAAGGTAATCAAAGGCTGCATATATTCAAATAAACAAAATATTTTTTTTCTTTAAGTGTCGCTTGGATTGCTGCTTTAAAAAATAAATGATGTTGACCTTCTACGTGTGACTGTCCCTTTAACCCTTATATGGCTATGCATTATGTCTAACCCTTTCAGACCCAGCGGTGGCACCTAGCAATAAAAGGGTTAAGATCTTCTGGAGACAAGGGTGTTAAGCCGTTTACAGGCAGTGAGACCACTTGAATCATTATATACAGCATCTCCCCATTGGACATATGCTCCTCTGTTATCTAATAAGAAGCCGGCTAGGTAATTACTTCACACAGAGACACCCAGCGAGGCAGAGAGACGGAAGAATATGAACTGACCTTCATTATCTTGCATAGATCCTGCAGCTACCACCTGTTCTGTATCATGATGTGGGTGCTGAGTGTGGCTTTGCACCAACCTGTAATAAAACTAACATGATCTCCACATAATACAGGAAATGAACGGCAGATAAGAGTCTAGTGACCAATTACTTATTTTCTGTACCTGCTACTCTATGACAGTTATCCATTGGAGCTGCAAAATCTCAAATGCCTCAGTAACCGTAACCATTACATTTTGACCTGCTGTGGTGGCACTGCACCTTGAGCCCTTTGGGTGGCCCAGGACTAGTCACATACGTCATAGGGACTGGCACTCCGGAGGCCCCATGGTGCGCAGGAAGAGATCTGCCCAGTGGGGAAACGGAGGAGCTCTTCCGTTTCCTGAAAAATGACCGCCGCAGTCACGTAACGGCTATTGAAAGCACAGTGGCCGCGACAACACCGGCACTCAAAGGGTTAAAAGCCACATGTTGCGCCATTTTTTGTATTTGATCTTTTAAGAGATCTCTTCCTGCCCTTTCCCATGCTGTTTTTATTTATTAGTCTAATGCTTTGTTCGGGAGATATATGTTTGAAATATTAAGTGTACGGGAGGTTAAAATGGAGCTCTCCCCAGAGCTGGTTAATATTAAGAAAATCATGTTTTTTAACGGTTGAAAAAAGAGCAGGACATGCTCAGGGGGCAAGTTAAAATCATACTGTGGACTTCTGGGGGTGGGGGGGAGGGGTGGCTGCTTTAACATGGAAAAAAGAGAATGCCGTTTTCATATACCCTTCCCAGTCTCACCGTAACCAATTAAATGCGAGCAAAGCCAAAATTAAAAATGGCGGCCATATTTAAGCGAAAATGGTTTTATGTCCTTAATGCTCTGAGGTTTAAATATTCCTGGAGGGTTTTGACAGTGAAATGTGGGATTAGGATGCAGGGGGTTTACAAAGAAAGGCCTGCGGATCTGTTTTCAGCGCTGTGTAATTTCCCATACTGAGTAATGATTTCCTTTCACTGTTTTACACGTCTTGTGTTTTAAATCAATGCAAATGCCAAACAGTTATGATTTAGGGAAGGAACATCCCATCGCAGGTTTAATACATTGTACGAGATGTCCGCAGTGTTTGCTTTCATTCATATTTCCCCGTTTACCATATCCTCAGTCTGTACATACAGTAGTTGATGAAATGAAATTCTTTAATTTGCCGGTTATTTGCACAGCAAATGTCAAGTCTGCCTCCTCTAACCATCCTTTTCCCATTCAAAGCTTGGCAAAAACACCCAGCTGCTTTCTAATATCTTAAAGGATTTGCTTCAAATGCATATACTGTATGTATTGTATTGGGTCATTAAATACGACGTTTCAACCGCTAACTCGGCTATTCTCACTTGAGAAAGGCCGAGTTAGGCGTTGAAACGTCATATTTAATGGCTCAATATATGTATGCATTTGAAGCAAATCCGCTGTGCCTTCATTGTCTTTTCATTGTATCAGAATTCGATCACTCACAGGTTTTCCCTGGGATCTGGAGCACCGGTAATTGTCCGATTTTCCTATTTTTTTCTATTTGTGTGGAGCATATTCTCTACTTTGCATCAAAAGACCAGCAGATTTTGCTAAATATAATGAATTAAATGAACAGCAATTGGAGTTTTTCCTTTTGAGAAATATTGTGCAATTTGTTTGCACTGGTGCTTTTAGCCCAGTTTTGCAGTAGGCTTTAAGCAATAGCCCACAAGGTGTGCTTGTTTCAATCTCTCTCTCTCTCTCTCTCTCTCTCTCTCTCTCTCTCTCTCTCTCTCTCTCTCTCTCTCTTTATTCTTTTTAACTCACGCATTTTTTGTTTTTGCTTTTTGTGAAATAAATATACAGTATAGTGAATGCTTGGATATATATACGCATGTGCATATGTTTACATATGTTCATTAATATATATGAATATTCTCTCACTCTCTCTCTCTCTCTCACTCTCTCTCTCTCAGAGATTTGATACTTGAAAGGATATATATGTTTTTCAAGGACATTATCCTGTTTTTAACTCTTTGAATGCCGGAAGGGCCATGGCACTCGAGGTCAACTGATGTCCTCCCCTTCAGTTCCACTTAGTGACAGATCCCGTCCTGCCCTCCAGACGAGCGCAGAATGCAATCTCCCCTAGAAAAATGAGCGGGGTCTTTAGGACGTTGCTACTATGTGATGGGGCCCCTGGAATTACAGACCTGTAAATACATCGATAGGCCACCCAAAGGGTTACAGCTGCAGTCCCGCCTGATTGCTGTTTTCTTTTCATTCTTACCTGAACCGAGGGGTCCAGAAGGTTTATTTATTGTTCCCTGACCTTCAGGGCCTCCATAGATCCTGAAAAGGCAGGTTTATCCACTAGACAAGTAACAAAAGGGCTGCAGGGTCAGGTTCACTATAGCGGTCAATAGAAACTCATATTTGCGATCCTGTGGCCTTATTTGTAGTTTTTTGTGTGTTGAAAAAACGCACAAAACAGAAATCTTGTGACCCAGGGGGGGTCCCGGGGTGGAAGGGCTGCAGATCAGCTTCGTGGGTAAGGTAATAAAAAATAAAAATAATGATGGGGGGCATTGCTGCTAGATCATAGTGATCTGCTGCACTCAATCACAGGAGCACCCCCTTTTCGGAGGCCTCTCTACCTCTGCTGTTGCAGCACTCCCACCTTTGTATCAGTGTTAAGCGTGTTTAACATCCCGTTATCTCCAATAATAGCTCCAATAATATCTCCGTAATAGCAGCAGGTCTGTAAATATTCTGCCCTCTGGTACGACCAAAATAACTTATAAAGGACAGGTGGCTTAGCTAGAGTATGTCTGACGGGCTTAGAATAGCTCGCTGTCAAAGATCGCTGGGGCTCGCTTTAACCCTTTCACAGCTAGAGTGGCCAGGCACGCTGCCACCATGTAACCTATTTATTCTTTTTAACTCACGCATTTTTTGTTTTTGCTTTTTGTGAAATAAATATACAGTATAGTGAATGCTTGGATATATATACGCATGTGCATATGTTTACATATGTTCATTAATATATATGAATATTTTTACTGGATGTGCATGTCTGTTTATATATTTTTAAACGTATTTATATATTTGCATGGAAAAAAAGAGAAAAACACAAAAGCGCACCAAGATTGAGATATAATGTGTATTACAGACAGATAAAATTAGTAGTATACACTTACATGAATAAAAACTTTAATGGTCCTGATCACGATCGTAACTTCTATGGTGAGGCAACAGATGGGATGAAAAGGGGGTGATTTCAGTCTCTAGAAATAAGCCCCGCGCACTGGGGCTGTGTATTGGGCTATGCTGCGTGTTCAGCTCCACACGGTTGTCAGCGTGATGGCCTGCGTGACGCGCATGCGCGGCGAATGAAGCCCCCTATAGTAGTCCCGGAGATGCCTGTCCGTTTTCTGTTTAAATCGTGATTATCAATAAAAACACTTGTGTGAAGACTGGCTGTATGTGATAAACAGACCAGCGACACCCTTTTATATATTTGCATGTGCATATATTTATTATATATACTTGTTAGTGATGTGTGTGTAAAAATGCCCAGGTGCCAGGAGAAAAATGATCAGGGTAAAAACTGCTTTAACCCCTTTTTGACCAATGCTTTGCCTGCCCCCTAGCAGTGAAAGGATTAATATTTACTCATTTTCCTGTAGTATTGGTTGGTGCGTTTATAAATAAACCCAGAAAAGCCAGCCTTTTTGGACTTGATTCTCAAAGCCTGTAATCCCTTTGATGGCATTGCCATTGACATCTTCCAAGCAGAGCTGTGTCATCAATAGCAATGCCAGCGTGTGGGCAGTGAGATCACGGCAGCGCTGGGGCACTGTGAGGCTCCACATGACAACCGTGGTTCTATAAACAGTCAGAAGAAAGGCTCAGTTACAGAGCGCTAGAGAGTAGCAGGTCCTCTGTTTGTGCACAAACAATTCATCAAGTCCCGTAATCCAGAAACGTCTGCGGCTCAGCGCTGGGCTCTCCGACACGGCGAACCAGCACAGCTTCAGCCCTGCTTTAATTACACTGCACACTCCTAGGCTGAGCAGCCTCAGCAGGATTATTCTTAACGCTTTTGCTGCCAGAGGGTGTTGCAGGCCCCTCTGACATCAAGAAATGAAGAGAAGAATCCGGTGCGACAGCAAACAGCCAAATGACGTCAGATCCAAAGTTGAACACAGTAGCTTTATTGGTAAGGACACACACAAGTAAAACAGCAGGCTGCAGCACAGCCTCCTCCTCTACGCGTTTCACGCTCTGGTGGCGCTTCGTCTGGGAGTGAGGAGAGTGACTGCAAGCCCAACATATAAAGTAAAAACCCAGCGAACAGGGACTAAATTAAAACTATTTCAGCTGTGGACCCCCAGAGAAAGCAAGTCTGTCTCAGTGATCACATAATTAACATATATTGACCACATGTAGCTAAACAAGCAAATGTTATTCTATTTTTGCTTATGTTACTTTCAAAGAACAAATTTTAAAAATCTCTGGATGGTATTAATTGCTGAAAAAAACATATAAAAAGTTAAGAAACATTGCAACATTGGAATGGTCCCGTATGACATACAGTAGTCTTTAATTAATTGTACTCTTAAAATTGTATGGTACTCTATTGCACAAGACTTCTAATGAATTACGAAACCCTGGGAAAAAGGAGGGGGGGGGAAAGGGAGGGGGGGGGGGGAAGGAGAGAGAGGGGAAAGGGGAAAGGGGGAGGGGGGGGAAGGGGTAAGGGAGCCAGGGAGAGCAGAAAAACTTATATCATAATGAACTATACAATATACATAGATACACAGTATTTGAATATATGCAATCATAGAAAACATCTTAAATCCCAATCAACATTCAGTCCATTGGGCTGCAGCGTATTAAGAGTAAAGATCCAGTGTGCTTCTCTTTGGTGGAGGATTTTAATCCTATCTCCACCCCGTATAGGTAAAGCAATTAGTTCTATTGCCACACACTGAAATGACCCTGCAGAACCCAATGGACATGAATTAAGATGTCTGGACACAGGATGTAACATGTCATGATTACGGATCAGTCTAAGATGCTCTAAGGTCCTAATCTTGAGCATACGACTTGTTATGCCTATGTACTGTTTGGTACAACAGCAAGTCAATAGATAGATCACATAATCTGATCGACATGAGATAAAAGATAGAATCCTAAAACTACGTGTCCCATCTGAATTGGAGAAAAGGGTAGCTTGCAGCATGTTAGGACAAACTTTACATCTTCCACATTTATATGAACCCATTAGATTGGGAAAGAACGACCTAGCGGACTTAATGGGTTTAAGCACACTTGGTGACAGTTTATTACCCAATGTAGGAGCCTTACGGAATACAACTCGTGGACCTGTATTGATGATTTTAGATAGCAGAGGATCTACAGTAGTGTCAAGGTACCCCAATGTTTGTTAATTATAGATTTAATAGCAAGGGCTTGGTGTTTATAAACTGTGATAAAGTAGAAAAACTTATATCATAATGAACTATATAATGAACTGAAGTGGAGGACGCTTGACCTCCGATGCCATCTCCCCCTATAAAACGTGCATTTATGGCAAGACGCACCCCATACAGTACGTCATAGGGCCCCCTGACAGTGCCGCCCTCATGATGTTATGGATAAGTCATGGACCACTCAAAGGCTTAAAGCCGCAGTCCCACATCTTATTTTTCCTTGTTTTACATTATTTGTGTCTCGATTCCTGAAATACTTACTGGTTCAGTTGCTGGTGTTTCTGCAACCACTAAGGAACTCAAAATAGCCACCAAATCCTGCATGTCTTGCAGGTTCCTGTTGGATGACGGATGGCCTCATTGTAAATTCAGAAAGGAACATAGGCAACAAAACCAGTAAGTATCTCGGGAAAACGGTGTTTGAATTCTTTAAAAAAAATAGAAAGGTAAAATAGGCATTGCTGCTTTATATGAGTAGTTAGGGGAGGAGTTATAGGGAGCAGTTATATGAGCAGTTAGGGGAGGAGTTATAGGGAGCAGTTATATGAGCAGTTAGGGGAGGAGTTATAGGGAGCGGTTTTATGAGCAGTTAGGGGAGGAGTTATAGGGAGCGGTTATATGAGCAGTTAGGGGAGGAGTTATAGGGAGCGGTTATAGGAGCAGCTAGGGGAGGAGTTATAGGATGCGATTATAGGAGCAGGTAGTCGAGGAGTTATAGGGAGCAGTTATGGGAGGAGTTATAGGGAGCGGTTATATGAGCAGTTAGGGGAGGAGTTATAGGGAGCGGTTATAGGAGCAGTTAGGGGAGGAGTTGTACGGAGCGGTTATAGGAGCAGTTAGGGGAGGAGTTATAGGACAATTAGGGGAGGAGTTGTAGGGAGCCATTCTAGAAGCAGTTTTGTGAGGAGATATAAGGAGAGGTTGTAGGCGCAGTTAGGGGAGGAATTATAGGATGCGATTATAGGAGCAGGTAGTCGAGGAGTTATAGGGAGCAGTTATGGGAGGAGTTATAGAGAGCGGTTATATGAGCAGTTAGGGAAGGAGTTATAGGGAGCGGTTATATGAGCAGTTAGGGAAGGAGTTATAGGGAGCGGTTATATGAGCAGTTAGGGAAGGAGTTATAGAGGGAGGTTATAGGAGCAGTTAGGGGAGGAGTTATAGGGAGCGGTTATATGAGCAGTTAGGGAAGGAGTTATAGAGGGAGGTTATAGGAGCAGTTAGGGGAGGCATTATAGGACAATTAGGGGAGGTGTTGTAGGTAGCGGTTAGAGGAAGTGTTGTAGGGATCAGTTGTATGAGCAATTAGGGGAGGCGTTATAGAGCAGTTAGGGGAGGAGTTATTGGGCGCGGTATAACCCATTATGGGAAGAATTGCTCAGCCCACTATTATAATGGGATGCAGTGCATTTGCAATTGCAACTGTTTTCCTTTTTCTTTGCATCAGTCAAATACACCCGTCTTGACAAGGCACTAACCTCTGTGCCCAGGAGCTCAGAGTCACATAGAATAAACTGAAATAATCCATATGTGTGTTCCTAATGACATAGAAAGACTACTAATGCTGTGTATACCTGTTGGCTCAGCGAGATCTGGGCCTCCGCTAGCTGGGAGCCTGGGGCAACAATATGTACTTGGCAGCGCTTCCACTTGCCCAGGATCCCCAATTAGTAAGATTCCCCTGGACAAGAATAACAATAATATTCCACATTGTTGTAACTGTTTACTATAAGTGAATGCAACCATGAACATACACACATAAGTATATATAACCACCCTGCAAGCAGATATGACAATTCAATAATATGACACCTGTGGCTTTGCCACCTCCACCCTGGAGTAATGTCCCTCTCCCACCATCGCGTGTACCCCACACTGTGTCCAATGTACTGGACCAGTCCCTTGGTCACTCAGCCCTCAGTGTCCCCAAAGAACCCTCCCCCAAGGCGGGATCAGCGCCTGCAGGTACCGGTGTTAGTGCACTTATTATAATACCTTCCGACCGCTCCAGCAGCCAGTAACTGTACTTCGCAAAGGGTCCGCCGATCCAGCGTAGTCTCCCACGAGTCTTTACTTGAGTCCAGCAGCTTGCTCCCAAACCACCAATCTCTCAGCAGCGCAAAAGGACACTGTGTCCATGTCTGCTAATATCAGTAAGGGGTATGCTGTTCCTGTCTGTGGCCATTCCCTGCAGTACCACAAGCTAGTGGTGACTCAGGGCCTGCACTGGGGCCTAAGGGGAATCTCTGGCCTATGCAGTGGGTCACTGACCCCCTGCAACACACACCTCCTCTCGCCTTGCTTCCCCGGGGCGCACTGGCTAGCGTGGTCTCTTCGCCAGCTTCCCTTTCCTGCCTCTCCGCAATCCTCACATCTTATTGGCTCCTGAGTCCCCTCTGACCTTACTGAGGCTCATGGAGTTGTAGTCCCAGCTCAGAGCCTCCTACCAATTGGCCAGCCATTCGCGCGCTTCCCTCGCGCATGCACGACCTTCCAGGAGCTCCCCGCGGCAAATCTATACTGCGCATGCGCAACAATTCAACATGGCGGCGCCCTGTGCTTGTCGGGCCGCCGTGGAGCCTCTGAAGCACCCAAACGCTGCCTGCTCGACCCGCACCTTCCTGGAGTGCCAGCAGTCCTGCCGCTTGTCCCTTACAGCACCCGCAGCGGAGGTACAAAAGAGGGGGGCCAGGGGAACACCACTGCATGTGATTTATAAATTTGACACTAAAACATGAGAGGATTCTTGTACCATATCAAGGAACAAACTGCATCACCTGACATACAGCTGCAGCGGTCGTTATTCGAACACTTATTGCGGTGTACACCTCGGAATACCGATGTCATGGCGTGGGATTTCTTCCAACCTTCCCGCCTTAAGACGCGAGTGCGGCGAGTGCAGAAAATGGCATTTTAGTGTTCTGGTTTTTAAACACCTGAAATTGACACAGTAGCACAGTACTGTACACATTACAATTCATTTATTTCATTGCACACAAAGAAACAGAATCCATGAAATTAAAACAAAGCATCCGCGATACGCGCGTTTGCCTGGGGTAATTGGCCGCGTTCATGCTGCGTGGAGTACAGCAGAGCACGAAAACGGCGCCGTGATTTGTTCGAATAACGGCCGCTGCAGCTGTACCCCACTGCCCCACACACTAGAATTTCACAAGGCTTCTTCTACCCACATATGTTTCACTGCCGGGAAATTGACTGCAGCATGAATATGCTGGAAAAGTGTAAATGAAAGAAGAAAATACCTTCAATATAAAGTTGATTTTCACATTGCTTGAGAGTTCTGTAATTAGAATGCCCGGTGACTCAATCATTATGTACTGCACTGTTTGTTCCAACTTTCCATTCAGGCGTCAACACTGCAAAATATACAGATCAATTTCTTTGCCATGCGAACAATTAACTGAGTGTGGCTACAAAATACATTGGAAAATCTCCCTGCCCCATACACCAAACATATTAATGGAGTTTATGAAGACTTGTTTTCTTTTGTGTGTCTCTCCCACTACAGAGGCCAGAGCATTTGAGCAGCAGTCCAACCACTGTTTGTACTTTTAAAATCTGATGCTCCGTTCAGAAGATACTGGATAAGATTTCAAAATATTATGTGGCCGCAAGGTTAAAATGGAGCTCTGCCCAGAGACAAGTGCAGTCAGGCGAAAGACATAACGAAAATTATCATTTTTTTTTATCACTAACAAAAAAAATCAAATAAAAGAGCAGGACATTCTCAGGAAACAAGATACGAACATTATATTAATTAATCTCATAAAGGCTTCCTGGGGAGGGAGGGGGGGATTGCTGCATTGACCACAAAGCTATTACCTCCTCTCTCCTCCTATAATCTTGGGGAGTCTCGTGTGAACTCGGCATGAAGAATCATTTGCAGGGGAGTGCTCAGCCAGCAGCCCAAAACACTGGCAGCAGCTTTCAAATACAAGCACCGAAAATGAAGTGCTAAGATTGTGTGTTTGTGAGCGGGAAGGGAATGTTCTCACCACCAGAGCCAAACTTTACAGGTCTGAGTGGGCAGGTGGTGATGTGCGATATAGATAGTAACACACGACCAGATGTTAAAGCTAGATCCATATACAGAGGTGATTCGGCAGCTGAACTTCTCTGCACTGTACTACTTACAGTATTGTTCTCTTCTTCTGCTCCAGCTGTTTTACATTCACTATACACTGTGAGGGTTTTGTATCGCTGCAAAGAAACGTGTGTTTCGACCCATCTCCAATCTGTAAAAAAAAAAAACATAATTAGGGATTCCGGTTTTCGTATTTTTTTTATTAATTAGTGGGGGTGGGGACGGTTTGTTTTTTCAGTGTTTTTTTTTTATTAAACAAATTACTACATTTAAATGCCTGTACACACATTAGAATGAGATAGTTTTAGTTTCTGTACTCTTCTTGTGTTGCCGTTGTCTCTTACCTGTGTACAAGTTCTACAGGAAGTGGAAACGATGCTTCATTTACGTTTTTCATCAGTGCAAGGTGATCAGGAGGGGGGGGGGTTGATTAAAACCTAGAGCCAAAATCTGTAAACATAATATGTAGCCTCCTTTGAAATTAATAGTAATAGATTTTAGGGGGTTTAAATGACGCTCCGAATGTGCAGTTTCGTCATTAGAATGATGCTAAGAAAAACACTTTTACTGTGCGTCAGTGTGACAAGGTGTTCTGCAACCATTTTTACTCTGTGAGAGACATGGGAGGTGAAAACTGTATAAACCATCATCTAACTGCCAAACACAATTAAGTTATCCTTTTGAGATGCATCACTAACCTTCTTAGCCATTCTCCATGAACCAATGCACTTTCATTTATTCATACCATCTGTGTAAATCTCCCAACACACTACTTTCATTATAAACTATATGAGGATATTACATTTCATGCATATTCCAGTTTTGTCTCTTAATTCCTGGTGGTATGTCTTATTGACTATTTATTTTGCATACAAAGTTGGTGATTATATATATATATATATATATATATCAAATGGAAATATTCCTGTATGCTAATTTGCATGTCTTAGACAGGTCTGCAACTCCGCCTTTCACCATTATCACCCAGCACTTCCACTGCAGCAAGGGATTCTGGGAAATTACATGCAAATGGACACACAGTGTCACCTTTTGCTTCAAAACCATTTTTAACATGGTTCCCTATAGGCTTAAGCTTGCTGCATGGTCACAGCTTTAAGCACAGCCAGGGTTAAGATGCATAGCCAGAAAACCCACCCACAGATAGCCGTTTCGACCTTAATGGGTCTCATCAGTGTGGGGTTGGTTAACTGGCTTTGCAATGGAGCAATGAGGATGGGGTTTACCATACTTAGTTAAGTTATGGTGGGTAAAAAAAAGTGACAAAAACCCTCCACAGCAAAGCATATAGCAAATGGAAATATTCCTGTATGCTCATTTGCTGGGTGATAATGGTGAAAGGCGGGGTTGCAGTCCTGTCTAAGACATGCAAATGAGCATACAGGAATATTTCCATTTGCTATATGCTTTGCTGTGGAGGATTTTTGTCACTTATTTTACCCACCATAACTTAACTATATGTGTGTGTGTGTGTGTGTGTGTGTGTGTGTGTGTGTGTGTGTGTGTGTGTGTGTGTGTGTGTATATGTATGTATGTGTATATATATATATATATATATATATATATATATATATATATATATATATACATACATACATACATACATACATACATACATACATACATACATACATATATATATATATATATATATATATATATATATATATATATATATATATATATATATAGTTATGGTGGGTAAAATAAGTGACACTGTGTGCTCATTTGCATGTCATTTCCCAGAATCCCTTGCTGCAGTGGAAGTGCTGTATGCTGGGTGATAATGGGGAAAGGCGGTGTTGCAGACCTGCCTAAGACATGCAGATGAACATACAGTTGTATTTGCATATTTGCTTTCCTGTGGAGGGTTTTTGTCACTTTTTTACTCACCATAACTTAACTCAGTATTATGGTATATATATATATATATATATATATATATATATATATATTCATTAAAGGCAAGGATCAAAATAGGTGAAAAAAGTAGTAGTTATACATGCACAATCGTCCTTCCATTCCACTGTAATCTTTGTATGCCACATAGTCAGTCGCCTGCACAGACCGCATCAGTGTCTCCAGAGGAACATCAAGAAATGAGAGATTGTGCAAAAAGGGCTATTAAAATGATGCATTATCTACATCAGTCTTCGACCGAGCCTCTGATGGAGATCCTGTGATGAAGCAGGGATATCCTGAAAACCTGTCCTGCTAGGGGGTCTTGAGGACTGGAGTTTAACATCCCTGATACAGCATCAAACGTATCAGGAAAGACTAATGGAACATAATATGTGCATCTTAGTGGACAAAGGGAGAGGGGGGTATAATTAAAACTTCCATATACAGATGTAGCTATGCTAGACCAGCGCTGCAGGGGTTTCCATTAGGGAGCTTGGAACCCCGCAGCTGAAACAGTTTTTTGGTGCGTTGGCTCTTGCTTCTTTGACCGCAGCGCCCGAGACAGTGAGTCTTACTGCATCTGTGCATCAAGAGGTTCAACAAAGAACAGGAGGGCAGCATGTTTCAGTGAAAGGGAAGTGATAGGACAAGTGGTCATGCTCTGAAGCAGCAGGGTGGGAGGCTCAGGGGGATTGTAATGAAGTCCTTCTCCGGAAGGACAGGCGATCCATGGAATAGCCTCCCTACAGAGGTGGTAAAGGAGAAAACAATAAGGTCAGGAGCACACTTGTTGCTTTGCGACGATGCGTGGCCACGTGCGCGCGCCTCCGTCTGCTGGGCGATGTGTGAATATCTCCAGCAGACGGAATGATCCGACACACCACGCCCCCACGTGACGCGGTCAGCCTGTCATCTAGGTAATCTTGTTCTTTTAATGTCTGAACTGGGTGAACGATTAGTTGACGTCTGAATTGATGCAGCCTCCTGACCTGAACCTATGGGCGAATTAAAATATACGTGCAGCGGGGACTGGGGGGGTGCAGCGGGGACCAGAGGTGTGAGCAGCGGGGACCGGAGGGGTGTAGCGGGGACCAGAGGTGTGAGCAGCGGGGACCAGGGAGGGGGGGCGGATGCAGCGGGGTCCAGAGGTGTGAGCAGCGGAGACCGGAGGTGTGAGCAGCGGGGACCGGGGAGGGGGGGGATGCAGCGGGGACCGGAGGTGTGAGCAGCGGGGACCGGGGAGGGGGGGGGGGATGCAGCGGGGACCGGAGGTGTGAGCAGCGGATACCGGGGGGATGCAGCGAGGACTGGAGGTGTGAGCATCGGGGACCAGGGGGGTGCAGCGGGGACCGGAGGTGTGAGCTTGTAAGATAAGCGGCTGGCTTAATTGCAAATAGTTTTTTTTTGTGCCCCAACTCCTATCGTGCACAGTCCCCTGTCCCTCATCCCAAATCCCAATTTCAGCAGCCAATCAATGAAAACGTCTGGACATTGATTGGCTGCTGAGACTGACGTCGCGCTGCTGCCGCCTGGGATCACAGTTTTGAAAGACTCCAGCTACAGCAGCAGCGATGACGCCGCGCTTCGCAGCCAATGGTAGTTTCAACAATGAACACTACCATTGGCCGCCAGGAGTCGGTGACGAACGCGCGGGCACACGAAAGCACGCGCACGTCATGTAGCGTGTATGAGCGAGGCCTAAGGGAGTCCATGCTTGGGACAGACATCAGGCTATCCTAAACATGAAAAATACCAGCATCTAAAAGAGTGGGAGGCTTTACAAAGGATGGGAGAATGGGCAGACTGGGTGGGCCAAGTGGTCCTTTGGCTGCTGTAAAATTCTACTGTATGTTTCTATACAAAAAAAACCTTTTGCACTCTTGTCAAAAATGAGATGCGTGAGCCTGGTTGTCTCCATCTTCCTGGGTATACATCTCATCTTGTAGTGCATTAAGTTGTACCGTTTTTATATTGCTGGATGTACTGTTTAGTCTGCACTAGGCTGTATATAATATGTATGTTAAGCAGGGATATAAATTCAGTAGCTTCTATTGTAAAACTTTGTTGGACAACTTTGTATACAGGGGCTGTGACATGTCATAACAGATTTATCCGGGTGACAAATGAATTAGATTTTATCTGCTATAAAAAAAAAATATTTTCACTTAACACCTTCACTGCCAGAGGGACACACATCACTTAGATTTATCCAATGATTGTTTTATTTCTAGATTTTATACCAAGAAAATATGTTGGGGTTGTTTGTAGAAAAACTCTGCCGGTTGCTAAACTTGATCAAACCTTGTGTTAAAATAAAACCAGCACCAAAATCCTTCAAATTCTGTGGCCAAAGCAGGGTAGGTATATTAACTTCTTGTTGGTCCAATAAAAGGTATCGCACCTGCTCCCTCTCCTTCCTTTGTTAGTTTACATGGAAGAAAGGACCAAATTCTTCCTTTCTTCCACATAGTAAAATAACAAATGAGGGAAAGGGAGTAGGTGCGATACCTTTTATCGGACCGACTAGTAGTTGATATTTTACAAGCTTTCGAACCTCTCACGGTCTTTCATTAGAGTCCACGATGAAGAACCGCCGAGATGTTCGCAAGCTTGTAACATACTGTATCAACTACTTGTTGGTCCAATAAAAGGTATCATACCATGGAATGGGACATTTGGTCATGGCGAATAATGACCGCTGGGGTTCGGCCGCAGAGGGACCATCCACCACAGCTGAGCCGCCACTGGAATCCCCACTGCTGGCCACTTCTAAGGTAAGTTTTACTGGTATGGGGCTTAATTTAAGCGGTTTTAGAAGCTAGAGTAGGAAGTTAATTTAAGTTTTACTGGTTAGGGCAGGGGTGCGCATACTTTTGGCGCTGAGCCCCCTGTCTGCTGTCCCCCACTGGACGCACCCCCCTTACCTATTCTCCAGCATCTAATGATGCCTAGGAGTCACTTGACATCACAGTCCTGGGCCTCTGTAACCGCCGTGCCCCCCGCCCCAAAAAAATGAATACGCCCCCCAGTTTGTGCACACTTGGATTAGGGTATGAGGTTAATTTAAGGGATTCTAGTGATTAGGGTAGGGTTAGGGGTAGGGTAGAGGGTTCTAAGATAAGGGCTTAGGGTGGTTTTATTCAGGGAAAGGGCTTCGCGTAGGGGGTTTAGCATTTTCCTTAGCGGTGAAGCGGTTGGCGGTGAAAGGTCCCGGCAAAGCGGTAGCGGTTATTTGGTTGTGCCAAAATGGCCATGACCAAATGTTCTAGGGTCTAGACCAGGGGGGCGCAAACTTTTTTCCCTGCGCCCCCCTGACGGCTGTCCCCTCGCTCCCGCGCCCCCCCCAACCCCAACTTACTCGCGCTCCAGCGTAATGACGTCACGTTGCCATAGCAACGTGACGTCACATGACCTCGCAGCGTCATTTTGATGCCGCGTTGCCATGGCGCCGCAGGGAGGAAGCCGCCGGAGCCACGGTAAGTTAGGTTTACAGAGGCCCTGCAGCTCCCCCGGCACTTAATTTAAGTGCCTTCGGGAAGCGCGCGGGGCCTCTGTAAACCCCGCGCCCCCCGTCGGCAGTGTCGCGCCCCCCCTGGGGGTCGCGCCCCACAGTTTGCGCACCGCTGGTCTAGACCATCATACCACCTACTCTCTCGCAAATCCTGTAGGAAGCTTTAGTATTTCTCATAAATCTGTTGCTGTTCCTTGCACTAGCTCACTAGCCATGTCACAGCATCAGCTCTGCCTGTGACCTTGTGGAAATCACATTACTGTATCTCCCTCTGCCTCGAACACCAACATTAGATTCTAAGCTCTTGGGGGCAGATACTCAATCGGCCTGCAAAGTTCTATGTACAGCGCTGTGTGCAGTGTTAGCGCTACATAAGAAACTAAACTAAACTAACCCCTTAGTTGCCAGAGCGACCAGTTATTCTCTTGCAGACAAAAGGTTTAAACATTTCCCCCGTGGTATTAACACAGGCTTTGTATTTAATCTCCCACGCAACTGTTCCCACCTTTCTTTCAAATTCTCTGCCTTACGCGGGTACCAATTTCTCCCCATCGCAGGCTTAGTCCTCTCATCAGGCGCCGTGCAGTATAAATCTCAGATAAGATGCAGCATAATAGCTCGCCCGACAGCACAATCCCACCTTTCATTAGGCTTCACCTCACAGGGAGCCCGAAATACAGTGTTATCAGAAAACTCATATCCTAATCAGATCAGAGAGAAATGAAAAATATATATGTTTTTTTCATTTTTTGGCTGTTATTGTTTTTTCTTATCCAATGACATTTTTTTTGGTGCTTATTGTATAGAGAGGATTTATTTTTGTTCACAGATAAACGCACCTTCCTTTATTGTAACTTGGCTGTTAACCCCTTTGTTGCCAGAGGGGTTAGCGATGCATTTCACTGTCGGACAGGAATGCTGCTGGGTCCCGAAGTGATGGAAGGAATTTATCATATTTATAGAAGACAATACATAAATGTATATGTTTTCATATTTATAGCTGTCAATGCATAGAATTTATTGTTGGCTCTGCATTGATCAGATAAACTAAATCTTTAATGCACCATAATACACTGTGAGTACTGTAAGTGACTAAAAATGCTATATATATATATATAATATTGTATTGAAATATTCACGCAAACCTCAACGCGTTTTGCATGCCGCCATGCTTCATCAGAGATCTTGAGGTCAAAAATACACACAGATTACATGACTTGACATGAGACAACTCAAAACAAGAAAGGGAAAAGCAAATAAACAAAACAAAAACACACAAGTAAACAAAGATGTGAAAATACAAAAGTGGAAAGGGGATCAAGAGCTATTTCAAAACCGGCGTAATATCTATAGCAGTGGTGCACAAACTTCTTGAGCTGCGCCCTCCTGCCTGGCAGCCGCAGCATTCGCATCCCCCCCTTCAAGGACTCGGCGTCAAATGACATCTTGGGTCATGTCACGTGACCCCGCCGCATCATTTGACGCGCGTTGCCATGGTGACGCGTCGCTGAAGACCCAGCAGAGAGCAGGTAAGGGAGTTACAGAGGCCTCATGCCTCCCCCGGCATTTAATTTAAATGTTGTGTGGAAGAGCGTGGGGCCTCTGTAACCCCCGTACCTCCCCTAGAAATTCTCATGCCCCCCCAGTTTGCACACCCCTGATCTATAGCATCGTTCAATCCCAATGGATGTTTGGTATGCAATTTGAATATCCAAAATTGCTCTCTACGTAATAGCCTTAAATCCTTACTATTGGAACGAATATCATCCACCAAAGATTCAATAGCCGAACAATGCAGGGTCTGGGGTCACATTGATGAAACCTCAAAAAATGTTCAAGAAGGTGGTAAAGGGGTTTTATCTACAACGTTTTAAGTGGTGTTTTTAATGTTCCTAAGATGTTCGAATATTCTTATTTTGAGATTCCTGATGGTTTTCACCCCCCATATTGTAAACCACAAGCACATTATAGGAGATATACCTTGAACTTGGTATTACAATTGATGAATGTATCTATATATATATATATAGCAACTGTAAATATTCCTTTATGCTTTACTGTGGAGGGTTTTGGTCACTTTTTTTACCCACCATAACCTTAATATATATATATATATATATATATATATATATATATATATATATATATATATATATATATATACACACTATGTTGTTGCTGTTTGTTTTTATTATTATAATTCTTTATTGTAAGTTTACGCATGCAATTAAAAAGAAACAACACTGTAAGATACACAAAGCTAAATCATAAACATGAGAAGTCAGTCTAATCAGATTTTAGTTGACGGTCAAACATTTACCTATTTGATGAAGTTTTAATATGTTAATATACACTGTGTTTATGTATAGTGAGTGTGTTGGTGTGTGTGTATGGGTATGCTTTTTTGTTCACTGAAGCGTACATCTGCGTTGCCCCAAAGGCGCACAGCCTGATGCCCCCCCCCCCCCAAGAACTGCTCCCCTCTGCACAGGACCAGCGTGCTAAGGGTTAACATGTGCTTGATCTTTGTTGAATCGGCAATCCCACCCACTGGAATGTTAATGAGCCATGGGGACACAAAGGAAAGATCTTTTTGTTCACTCCAGCGTACATCTGCGTTGCCCCAAAGGCGCACAGCCTTTGGCGCAGCCGAAGGGCAGCCAAAGGGCGTGAGCCGTTTGCTGCCGTTCGCTGATGTTAGTTGATGTTAAAGCTACTCTATTTCTATCAGAAACTCACAAGCCCTTTATCCCCTGTACCCAATTTTCCTACTTTATCTGTCCATGAAATGTCTGTGAAGTGACTGTATAACACTGTTCTTTTATTGTAACCATGTATTTTTTATAACTCTGTGCCCAGGACATACTTGAAAACGAGAGGTATCTCTCAGTGTATTACTTCCTGGTAAAACATTTTTATAAATAAAATAAATAAATAAAATATATAAATGTATACAATTCTGATATATGTTGGACTGCCCCGGTGATCCTTTGCAACGTGTTATTGCCTCTTAGGAGTTAATGTTATTATAAAGCATTTTTAAATATGGTAACTCAGCGTTTTTCTACATTTTCCCTTGCTAACGGATAACTGATTTAAAAGTAATTAATTATCTATAACATCACATGTGGGCGAAATAATGCAGCGTCTGGGTGATGTATGTTTAATTTCCTGCTGAGATCGTGAGGATTAGAAAGAATGACTAAAGTAAAAAGCAGAGAGCGGGGGGTAAAATAAATGTTCCATGTATTGCCCGATACAAGAGTAATTTCATACCTTCAGTGTCAGGCCCTGTGACACATTACAACACATCCTTTCTTATCTTTTCTGACACAATTTTAATCTTGTCTGTAACTGTTACATACGCCCATTATCCTACAGTATATTATCTCTAACTGACCATGAAATGTCTGTAAATATAACGTATCACCTCTGTTTATATAATGTAACCTTGTATTGTTATCGTTAATCTGTGCTCAGGATATACTTGAAAACGAGCGGTACAGTAGCTCTCAGTGGGGGTTATGCACAAAGCAGTGATAAGTGTTTTTAAGTGAGATAAATGCTTTATGGGGCAATTTATGGCCCAATTTTTTTAGCAATGACTGTGTTTTGATGATAAAAAGCCTTTTAAACACGATACTGCAGTGTTATCACTGCTTTGTGAATCACGCTGCATGCAATATTGAGAAATAAAGGCATTTATCTCACTTAAAAACACTTATCACTGCTTTGTGCATAACCCCCAATGTATTACTTCCTTGTAAAACATTTTATAAATAAAAAAAAATAAAAAACATTACAAAGCAAATCTACGTTTAAACATTCAAAACCGCATTCAGCCTTCATTCTCTTTTAGTTAATCTGGTCTCTGTGTGTGCGTGTGTTTGTCCTCCTCTCTCTCCTTCCCTCTCCGCCTCTCTCCCTATCCTACAAACTCTAGCCCAGCCTTAGCCCATTCCCTGTCGCATGCACTTGTAGTGGGGTGAGCCTGGGATGTTCTGGAGATCATTCTGTCCTCAGAGATCTGCCTGCAGCGACCAACGTATTGCTTTCAGTGTATCAGCTTCTTGTTAACTTCTGATTTGATTTTGTTTCAGATACAGCTCAGCGAGTCCATTCTACAGGTCACTTGCAGAGGTGGTACCAGGGCATGAGCTATTACAGCTAGCAAAGTAATGCATTGTAGGCCTCTTTGGTAGCAAAGGGGTTAAAATAGAAAAGAATCCACCTCACAGAAATTCCTAATTTTCTAAAATAAACGTAAAAAACCCATGCAGCGTAAGAAAATGTCATTATACGTTGGGATTTTATATGAAAAAACAAGGTGATAACAGAATCACCCAAAAGAACCCTACTTGCTGCACTCAGTCCAATATTGTGAAATGTGATTACAAACAGTGCCGTCTTAACGCATGGGCACACTGGGCAGTTGCCCGGGGGTCCCACGAGCATGGGGGCCCCATGCTAATCTATGCACAGACCAGAATTTAACACTCATTTTCCGATCACCCGCCTCAACATTCAAATCTCCCGCTAACTCGGTAGAAGGAGAAAAATTACGACTTGTAGCGGAGAGTTGGCAGGGCCCAGTGCACTGCTTGGCCGGGGGCCTACAATGCTGTTAAGAAGGCCCTGATTACAAATAATTGTATAATTAGCTGACAATTGGATACACAAGACCTATAGTAATCGCACAAATCACGAACAAGTACAGTAAGAACAAAAACAATGTTAGGGATAATTTCCCAGTATAATGATAGTAGTAGAAAGGGTGCTAATTATTGTATACAGCCATGCATACCTATAGGATGGATAGATATAGGTCCCATCCTACACCTCTTCCTAACTCTCCTCCTGCCTTCCTTGACTCTTTTTCCACTGTCGCAGAGGAGGATGTGTCGCTGTTGATCGCCTCTTCTCCCTCTACCACTTGCCCTTTTGACCCCATTCCCTCCCATCTCCTAAAACCTCTTGCTCCTACTATAATCCCTATGCTCACACACATTTTTAACTCCTCCCTCTGCTCTGGAACCTTTCCATCCTCCTTCAAACATGCAACAGTCATACCATTACTCAAAAACAGTAAGCTTGACCCTACCTGTCTTTCTAACTATCGACCTGTCTCCCTCCTGCCTTTTGCCTCTAAACTCCTTGAACGTCTTGTATTCTCTCGCTTGCTACATTTTCTCAACACCTATTCTCTCCTAGACCCTCTACAATCTGGCTTCCGCACTGCTCACTCCATGGAAACAGCCCTCACTAAAATAACTGACGACCTCCATGCTGCCAAAGACAGAGGTCATTACACTCTGCTCATATTACTCGACCTCTCTGCAGCATTTGACACCGTGGACCACCCTCTTCTCCTTCACATTCTCCATACTCTTGGTATTCGGAACAAAGCTCTATCCTGGATCTCATCCTACCTCTCCCATTGTACTTCCAGTGTCTCTTCCGCTAACACCTCCTCCTCTATTGATCTCTCTGTGGGGGTACCCCAGGGCTCTGTCCTGGGACCTCTTCTCTTTTCTCTGTACACACTCTCTCTACATGACCTAATAACATCTTTTGGGTTTAATTATCACCTCCATGCTGACGACACACAAATATACTTACACCCGACCTTACACCTGCTGTGCAAACCAAAGTTTCTGAATGTCTCTCTGCTATATCATCCTGGATGTCCCTCCGCCGCCTTAAACTCAACATGGCTAAAACAGAGCTCCTCATACTTCCTCCCAAACCTGGCCCTACTACCTCCTTCCACATTACTGTTGGAACTACGATCATTCACCCAGTAGCCTAAGCACGCTGCCTAGGGGTCAAACTCGACTCCTCTCTCACATTCGCCCCTCACATTCAAAACATTTCTAAAACCTGTCGCTTTTTCCTCCGCAATATAAAAAAGATACGCCCTTTCCTCTGTTGCTCGACTGCTAAAACTCTGACTCAGGCCCTCATTCTCTCCCGTCTTGATTACTGTAACCTCCTGCTGTCCGGCCTTCCTGCCTCTCACCTGTCTCCCCTACAATCTATCCTAAACGCTGCTGCCAGAATCACTCTACTCTTTCCTAAATCTGTCTCAGCATCTCCCCTCATGAAATCCCTCTCCTGGCTTCCGATCAAATCCCGCATCTCACACTCCATTCTTCTCCTCACTTTTAAAGCTTTACACTCTTCTGCCCCTCCTTACATCTCAGCCCTAATTTATCGTTATGCACCATCCAGACTCTTGCGTTCTTCTCAAGGATGTCTTCTTTCTACCCCCTTTGTATCTAAAGCCCTCTCCCGCCTTAAACCTTTTTCACTGACTGCCCCACACCTCTGGAATGCCCTTCCCCTCAGTACCCGACTAGCACCCTATCTATCCACCTTTAAGGCCCACCTTAAGACACACTTGCTTAAAGAAGCATATGAATAGCACTGTGGATATTCTGAACACATGATACATAAAGCTTGGCCCCCTGCAGACGCACTTACCAGAACTCCGTACTAATGTACGTTCTCCCTACCTACCAATTAGACTGTAAGCTCCTCGGGGTAGGGACTCCTCTTCCTTATTGTTACTTTTATGTCTAAAGCACTTATTCCCATGATCTGTTATTTATATTATCTGTTATTTATTTGATTACTACTGTGAAGCGCTATGTACATTAATGGCGCTATATAAATAAAGACATACAATACAATACAATACAATACATGTATAGCAACCCCTGGATCAAGCATTCAAATAGCAACCTGTTAACATTACAGGCCATGAAAGGGTGTAATTTGACGAGAAGTGGTTAATTAACCCACTGATATCCCTAGCGTTTAAGATGCATATCTTAGTATTGCAGCGGTGTTGATTACACCCGGGGCCACACACGTAGGTAGTAAATGGGGTATAATATATAAAATGCACTTAAATCTCAAACTCACTGGGATTATAATTGTAGACCAAATGTCGGGACTGACATAAATGTTACAGCAAAAACCAACACCACACCAAGAGCACTAATTGTCTAAGGACATATATGTCACATAGCATGACATATATGTCATATAGCATGACATATATGTCACATAGCATGACATATATATCACATAGCATGACATACATGTCACATAGCATGACATATATGTCACATAGCATGATATATATATGTCACATAGCATGACATATATGTCACATAGCATGACATATATGTCACATAGCATGACATATATGTCACATAGCATGACATATATGTCACATAGCATGACACATATGTCACATAGCATGACATATAGGTCACATAGCATGACATATATGTCACATAGCATGACATATATGTCACATAGCATGATATATATATGTCACATAGCATGACATATATGTCACATAGCATGACATATATGTCACATAGCATGACATATATGTCACATAGCATGACACATATTTCACATAGCATGACACATATGTCCTTAGACTATTAGTGCTCTTGGTGTGGTGTTGGTTTTTACTCTTTAACATTTGTCAGCCCTGACATCGAAGTTATACCATCAATAAAATGTTATTATTTTTTGCCAGATTTTGGCTTTTAATGGTATCCGTCCTCCCACAGTGATGGGAGCGGTTACTATAGGTCTTGTGTATCCAATTGCCAGCTAATTATACAATTATTTGTAATCACACTTCACAATATTGGACTGAGTGCAGCAAATAGGGTTCTTTTGGGTGATTCTGTTATCACCTTGTTTGTTCATATATGTGCCATCCTCATTACATAATATTATCCACATCTATTGAGGTGAGCGGTGTTAGGTCTTATTGTTGTGTATACGTTGGGATTTTACCTGTACCCGTACTCATCACACACTCATTGCACTTCATGTTTCTCTGTTTGGTAATGCTGGCATTATAATTACTTTAGAAACCCATGCTTATTGCAAACTTCTTGCCTGTCTTGCTTACTAGGATTGAGGGCGTGTGTGTCTCACTCACTGGAAGGAAATCTCCCTCGCACCTCACTGTGTACAGGCCAAATCATTTCTCCTTAGATTCTTGGTCATACATGAATCTGCTTTGCAGTGCGCATAATGAAAGCCTAACAGCAAAGGGTTGGTTTTATTATCTTTAGTGGTAACCTAACCACTTGCATTTTAGATGGCTGTGGTCTTGCCAAAAGTTTATTTTAGTTTATAAAACAAAAACACTTAGTGCAGCACCCCGAGATTCTGAGTGCGATTTCCATTGAGTTACCTGTGCTTTTCCTTTCATTGTCCCAGTGTCTGCACAAGCTGTGCAGATACATTTCATTTCCTTGCAACCTTTTCCGGACAGAGCAATGTGTTTGGTTAAATTACATACAACAAAAGGGAGTGTTTTAATCCCTCTGTCTCCGTGTATATATAGGGGCCTATGCAGTAAGCGTTCATACCACTTATCAACCACTTATCGCCCAAACTGCCTACTGCTATTCAGTAAGCGGTGATAAGTGGGTGATAAAAGACTGAATCGCTCCAAAAAAATTGGTCATAAAAAAAATCACAGCGGCAGCGGTGATAAGCCACTTATCACTGCTTTTCTCCATGTTCATAAACTCACGCAATTCTAGTAGCAGTGATTAGGCTATGAACGCCTATCACCGCTCTAAAATGGTGATTTTATCACAAAATCCTCACGCAAGAAAAAGTTGGCGTAAAGGTGTTCGAAACCTGCAGAGAAGCGGCGAGATGGGACTTAGGCCCGGGCCATAGAGGGGTGGGGAGAGCGGATGCGCGCTAACGCTGAGGCACGCCTGCTTCAGTCAGCGCGATTGCACGGACTTGCAGGCGAGCCAGCGTGCGCGAAGGGATCCGGGGGGAGGTGGTTGGAGGCGGGGCAGTGACGTCGCTGGGCCAATCGCCCGCGACGCACTGACGTCAATGTCATGGCGCCGACGTCACGGCGCCGTGAAGTTGACGCTGCTGTGCTGTGATTGGAGGTTTTCAGCCGACAGCGCGCTGAAAAACAGCTTGGCGCTCGGCTGAAACCTCCATCTCGTCAGCACACCTGCGGACGCTCGCGTGAGCCCCCTCTCAAGGCATCCTCATTGAGGATGCAGGGGCTCAGCGCGGAGCGTCCGCACGCCTCAGTACAGCCTGTCCTTCTATGGACTCGGCCTTAGAATTTTTTTTTTTTTCCTGTATAGGATTGATGCCGGGAATCTCTGGAGCTGATATACATTAATATTAGCACCAGAGACCCCTGGCATGAACCCTATGCAATAAACATGCATTTGCAGTAAACTTCATTACCATAGCGGATAGCCTCAGGAACACCCTACTTCCTGAGATACAGGCCCCGTTATTGGGTGCCGGTATCTCCTATGCATTTAAATTTCCACGTCACATGACCATGGGAATAAAATGCATAGGAGATACCGGCACCCCATAACAGGGCCTGTATCTCGGGAAGTAGGGTGTCCCCGAGGCTGAAACTAATGCAGCTCAGCTGAGGAGACCCCCTGCTCATCTACACTATTATCAAAATTAAAATTTATACACATGCATTTCGGGCGAGATTTGCACAGGGAGAGACGGCTCTCTCTGCAGCAGATACAACTCGCTGGGTTAGGCCTTTTCAGAGGGTCATTCATTAGATCACCGGCTAATCGCCCGTTTTGTGAATTTTGCTATGACAGGTTATGAATGCTTTCTGAATACCGTGATACCAACGCTCATAAAAACGGTGATTTAAATGGCCCGGTGATTTTTTTTATGAACCTTTAGTGCATGAGGCCCATAGTGTTTTTCGTAGCATTTCTTCAAACTAGGAGAATACTCTCCCTTAATAATTTAACAAAATGCTAACCAAAAGGTTGTATACCTTTTCTCTTCCCTGGTATGTTATGGTATCATCAGTAAATTGATTTAATCTTATATTTGAAAAGCAAAAGATGTTAAACATATTGAAAATGGCTGAGGGCTTTTCGTGTGCTCACACACATACAGTGTGTGTGTGTGTGTGTGTGTGTGTGTGTGTGTGTGTGTGTGTGTGTGTGTGTGTGTGTGTGTGTGTGTGTATATATATATATAGATATATATTGTGTGTGTATATACATATAAAACTGTGTGTGCGCACACAATGCAATGAAGGCCCTCTGGCAGCAAAGGGGTTAAGAAATATTTAGCCTCTTTGTCCTATCACTCCTTGGCACTGTACCTTGAAAGACGGCGACCCTTTATACAGTACCTGGTTATATTCACAATGACAGTACCAGCATAAACTCAGACATATCGGTAGTTTATGTAGACGGCTTTGGAAAACCGATTACCGCGCTCATTTACATGCAAATGCCCACAATCCTTTGCCCCGTGGTGTTTTCACCCCATGCGAGTTTGAGGTGTCTGGAATGGGCTATGAGCTGCATATAATGAGCTCTGTCGCCCTTTCCTTACACATGTTAGTAGAAGCTGTAAGCATTATCAAATCTGCTTTTGAGTTCAACAGTTTCTCAAATGGGTTTCAAAATGCATTATGTAAGCCAGAGGCATAAACAAAGAACACATGGATTCCTGGTCATAAAGGCACTTTGAATATTAAACGCTCTTGCAATAGACTTCAAGACTCCCATTCAATATTCCATGAAGCCACCTTGTAGTGCTGGTGGAGAAGAGATCAGCTCCACTCAAATAAATGGGACTTAAATGTTCACCAACATTGTATTGTATGTCTTTATTTATATAGCGCCAAAAATGTACATAGCGCTTCACAGTAGTGATACATGCTGTAATCATATAAATAACAGATAATATAAATAACAGATCATGGGAATAATTGATTCAGACATAAAAGTAACATTAAGGAAGGGGAGTCCCTGCTCCGAGGAGCTTACAATCTAATTGGTAGGTAGGGGAACGTATAGAGACAGTAGGAGGGAGTTCTAGTAAGTGTGTCTGCAGGGGGCCAAGCTTTATGTATCATGTGTTCAGGATTATCCTCAGTGCTATTCATATGCTTCTTTAAGCAAGTGTGTCTTAAGGTGGGTCTAAAAATGTGGATAGAGAGGGTGCAAGTCGGGTATTGAGGGGAAAGGCATTCCAGAGGTGTGGGGCAGTCAGTGAAAAAGGTTTAAGGCGGGAGGGGGCTTTAGATACAAAGGGGGTAGAAAGAAAACATCCTTGAGCTGAACGCAAGAGTTGGGATGGTGCATAACGAGAAATTAGGGCTGAGATGTAAGGAGGGGCAGTAGACCAACATAGGGAGACCGCTTCACAGCATTTTGATAACGGGCCTGAGATGTCTATTTACTAAAGTCCCCTGGCTGCAAAGCTAGGGCATAATCAATGCAAGAAAAGAGCAGTATACAGTAATTATCAAAGAAAATGAATCCCATGAAAGGCAATGGGGTTTTTGTGGGGTGCTGACCGTTGTACTGGTTTTGCTGCAGAGAACAGCTAGCCCTTGGCCGTTTTACCATGAAGGTAACTAGTTAGAGGGATTAGTGTTAGTATTCGGGGTTAACTTTAGGGGTTTTAAGGTACGGTGTTAAGGTTAGGGGGTTTAGGGTAAGGGGTTAACGAAAGGGGTTACGGTTTGGGGTTTTATGGTAAGGGGTACGATTAGGTTTTAGGGTTAGGGGTTAATGGGTAAGGAGTTAGCGTAAGGGGTTAACGGGTTAGGGTAAGGAGTTAACGATTTTTGCAGGGTTAGGGGTCTGATTAGCGATAAGGCGTCAAGGTTAGGGACTTGTCTTCACGGTGAAATGGATGGCGGCTAGTTGTACCCTGCGGCAGATCAGCGGCAGCCTGCGACTGATCGGCCACAACGTCCTAGACCAACAGCAAATAACTCCATATGACCTGGATCCACAAAGGTCTGTTAAGTCACTAAACTCGGAGCCAATCTAACGTAACATAACGTTAACCCCATCGGTGTATCTTCAAAGGACAATAACATAACATTAAGCTATGTTTTCTCCTTTAAAGTGCCCAGCATTAACTATAATAGACATTAGTAATAATGACATGCAAACGAGGCCTTATCATAGCATCGCATATTTACTAACATCAGTTAAGGTTAAAGTGGGGGCTTAAATTTACATTGGTTATAGTACTGTACTGTAGGTCATACCTAACTGACGTTACTCACATCTAGACCATGAAAAAAGGCTTTTCAGGCTATGGATGGGTGTAACACCACAGTTAGGCATGAAATAACTAACATAGCATTATTTCTCAGCGTTATTTGTCTCTCCTCTTTCTCAATTTACTTTAACAAGCTATTTCAGCGCCCGGATTGGTGTAATGCTACGACATACTAACGCCATGTTATTAGAAGATAATGCAACATGGTTTTACAATAATGTCATGTTAAGCCTACGCTAATTAGATGTATAAAGGCCACTGTTTTTGCATATAACTAGCTTTGGGGATATGCGTTAATCTCAGGGAAAGTAATGTCTGTTCCTATTTTAGGTAATGGCACGTTATGTGACCTTATTTAATGGAGCTTTATGGATCGAGCTCTAAGAGTCTGTGATTTGGGTACTAAGTAAGCAGTATTAAAAATGTGAATATGCAAAGCTTTTAAAATTATGCTCCAGACATGTCAACTCTTATTAATATACTGTGTGGCTCATTGATTTTTGCTTTCTTTATAGCATCAGGAATTCCATAGATTTCATTGGAGACTCACTGAGAAATCAGCACTTTGCCATCAAAAATTACATGTGCTTTGGGGGCAGGCCCCTCAAATGTCACTAACATTTTAGAATCTCTGAACAACAGCTTTTAAACACACACACACACACACACACACACACACACACACACACACACACACACACACACACACACACACACACACACACACACACACACACACACACACACACACACACACACACACACACATTTGATTTACAACTTATCTCACTACACTCTTTCCTTTTCATAGCGGGCATTCTTTGTTATGCAAAGGCCTTTCATTCATTCTGACTACCTATTTAAGATACAAAGTGGCCTTAAATTAAAAGGATATTTCTTTTAATTAAAAGTACTTTTGACCCGCAATCTACTAATCCCTTCATCCAAATGGTCACCCACATGATTGACAACACTGTGTCATTCTCCCTGAAATGAAATCACCACTGACATTTTTCCAATATTAGCAAAGATGATGCCTGTCTTCCAATAACTGTAGTGTAACTCACCTTGCTGACAAAGGGTGCATTATCGTTATCCAAAATCAGTCTGACTACTGTGGTGAAATTATTAAGGAATTGGAGGGCTTACTTCCTACCGTAAACTGAGTAATGACCCTACAATGGGGTATTACAAATACATTGATACTATTTTTGAAGTGAAACTTCTTTGGTGGCACCTACTGAATTTTGATGGGTAAAATTTCCTTCATGAAAATCCATTGCGGAAGTGACGTAATGGTGTTAGTTGTGCATGCGCAGATGAGGCCGTCGCATGCACTGTACAAGTGTGCATGCCAGTAAAAGGAAATGATGTACTGCGCATGCACACAAGCGGTCATTGCCGAATGCACATGCGCAGAATAGGATGTTACTGAGTGCGCATATGCAGTAGCAGCCGTCTCTGAGTGCACATGCGCCGAGACAGCCATCCCAGCGTGCACAGGCGGAGAAGCAGCCATACTGGCGTGCTCATGTGCAGAGGCAGCCATCTCCACAAGCGCATGCGCAAAAGGCGGGCAGGCAACACAAGCTGCGCATGCGCAGAGGCACACACTCACTCTAGCGGTTCTGGTCTGTGCACACATACACAAACAAACAAAAAGGACACTGTTATTAGACGAATTCCAAGTGAGTATAAATATAGAAGTGCAAATAGTAAACATTTTACAAATCTATCATTTATCAAAAAAGAAATGGAAAATATACACGGTGTGTAAACATATAACACATGAATTGTATATAGATTAATATAATATAGTGACTGAAATTATTCTAAAAAAAAACAGGGGGTGTGTGCCGAGCACGCGCGTTCTATGTCAAACTTCTTTGCGTTTTTTCACTGAAATTGATTTTGAATTTTATGATTCCCATTAAATTAAAGACTTTTGAGAGTAACGGCATTTAGATGCACCCCAAAACCGGAACAACCTACCGGAGTCTCTCACATCCACCACCAGTTTAAGTTCTTTCAAAACCAAAGCTGCCTCACATTTTAATCTGGTCTGTAACTGTTTCATACGCCCATAATATATATTATCTTAACTGTGCATACAATGTCTTGTATATAATGTATACCCTGTTCACTTATGTAACTGTATTTGTAACCATGTATTATTTGTCATTTAACTCTATGCCCAGGACAAACTTGAAAACGAGAGGTAACTCTCAATGTATTATTTCCTGGTAAAATATTCTATAAATAAATAAATAGATACTTTACAAGCCAAAATATATGTATCTTATTTTAGTTATCATAAGTCAATTATATTATGTATTCCAAGTGATAGTATGGAGATTTCCACACAAAAATAAATAAAATAAATTATACTCTCACATCACTTTCATTGAATTTCAAATATCACCATCACAAATACAATTTCTGTGACAAAACAGTGACAAAACACAAATAAGTTTCACTTACAATCTGCGTGCTCAGCACACACAACTTTTTTTTTATATGGATCTCACTTATTTCTGGGATGCTGAAACCACCTACAAGATCCCTACACAGGAACATCCCATTAGCATGATCATATACTGTACATCTTGCCAACAATTCAATAAACCATTAACAATTCCCTCCACCCATCATTTCTGCTTGTGGCTCACTCTTACAACCGTTGTCCCAATATAGTGATTTTCACTGTAATTTTCAGTTTTGATTCATAAAGCCATTAAAGACTATTGACTATCATAAACACTGATACAAATCGACCCATCACACATCTGAATCAGCTGTTAATTTGTTATCATCGTGACAGTAATCTAAGGGGATTTACTTGTTCGGATTTATCTAGTTCAGTGTTATCAGACCACAAAGACATGATTATCTACCATTAAACCAAGATGTTTTAAGTGTATGGGATGCACAACACGTAGGAGCCTTATCATGGGCCTTACATCTACAGTAAGCACCCTTAATCTGGTTGCCTCATAAGGATTATCCACTGCCTGATTTGTACTAATGATTACATTGTCTATATCATAATTTGCCCATGTGGGTTATATTACATGGGAAAAACAGACCATGGATTTTGCGAAAAGATGGCAGATCACCATTTAGGCATACGGACTGCCTTCAGTGAGAGCGTTAGGGATAAACCAGTGGCCAAGCACTTCTTGGCAATGAGTTACCAGCTTTCAACCCTTCATAGCATGATTATTGATAATATACCAGCTCCACGCCTCGTATGCGCAATGAGTTTCTTAAAGGCTATTCTGGTAGTCCCTGATATGCACCATCGGTGTACAACTGGAACTCCAACCAACATAGGTCCTTGAATGAGGAACACAGCTTTTCTCACACCCTGGTGATCTCCAATTTTTCCCTAGGGTACGGCTTTACTTACCTTAAGAAGAGCTTACCATGTTACTCCGCGCAGGATGTGCACTATATCTTCCTTTTGCTGACCTTTTTTACTTTCTCCTATGATTTTGCCCTATGGTCATCCAAGCTCTGGATATACTAATAGTATAGAGACATCTGTTGACAAATATTGCAACATGGGTCAGTAAGACACTAGACACGTTGGGAAACGTTAAACTATAGTGGTTTATTAGCCACAGCAAAAATAAAGTACGGGTGCACTGTCCCTTTAAAAAACTACTTCCTAGAAATTAAAGCCTATTCCCGTTAGGGAAACTAACTCACTTCTTGAGCCCTTACTAACAGGGCAGCCAGCTAATCTGGTTATGCCCAAAACATATGCTACACAAAGTAAAACCAATAAGTATAATAATAAAGTCTTATCTGTGATGCAGCTCCGACAGCAAACAGGAACACGGTTCCGGGGAGAAGGCTGTGTCCAGCTCGCAGCAATCTTTATCTTTATCCTGGGTTGTGGTCCAAGCTGGTCCCAGCAGCATAGCTCTTCTCAGGATTGGGGGACCAGAGCAACAGCTACGGCTTCCCAGCCAGGAGAAGTCTCTCCACCCTCACGTGGGAAAACAAGCTCTCCTTGTGAGAGCTACTTCCTGCTTTTTAAACCTGCAGTCTCTCAGGCATCCTGCTTAATTAGGCTGCAGGTGTATGCAGTTCTCCAACTTTAGGTTAACTGGTTTAGTGCTGGAAAGTACACACATCCTCCATTACAGCTTACTGAGTCAGTGACTCTAACACATATCCCTCCCCCCAGCGAAACATTGTCCTGTGGAGAGGCCTGTGCACCATTCCCGTTCACCAGCATCTTTGTCGAAAATGTCCGACGTCAGCCCTTCCCTCCCCCCTTTTTTTTTCTTGCCTTCCAATTTAGGCATTTTCTTTTTGAGGTAATTACCAGGCCATCTGGGCCTGAGAACTGGTACCTCACTATCTCCTTGTGTTGTGCCAGTTTAAGGTTGATGCTCCGCTTTTGTTGTGTCTCTTCTTGCTAAGGTTCATAAGCATCCTGCTGTCTATTAGCTCTCTCTGCCAGGACTCTATGCCACGTTGTGACCTTGACCTGCAAATCCTGAAGATGCATTGTTCTCTTGTGCTCAGAGTCTCCCTTACCCTGTAGAAGAGCCTTGACCTCAGTCAGCTCATTGCATACACTCGCCAGTGACTGGCCTTCTCTTGTGAAGACAGCAACTCTGTTTTAGCGGTGATGGCTTTTGGACCTTTCTTCTTCAGTGTACCTTCAGTGTTGGGTTCCACAATATTTATCTTTAGAACTTCAACTTGGTCGGGATTCTTATTAAAACGAAGTGCACCCCATGGCACCTCTCTTTTACCGTCAGCAGACTCATACACTGGCGACACACTTTATTCGAGCTCGGCTAGTCCCACGAATTCGGGTATACCCGGGTGTATTGAGGTTTGTGACTGTTTTCTGCCCGAGTGCATTGGGTTATTTTCCAGGCAGGGATTGAAGCATTTTATTCCCGCTGGCTGCAATACTGCACAGTATATATATATATACTGCATTACAATTCATGAATTTATGCCATCTGGTAGACACGCGAAGCATTGCAGCCTATTAAATCCTAATCATTATCATTTAACAGATCAGCCGCCCATCAGCCAGGCATGAACCCAGGCTGGGAAGGCAAATGCAACGGGGCTTGTCAGAGGTGAGGAGCGGCGCATTCCAGGTATCTGCCAGGTACATACTGGGTATTTGCTCGAATAAAGTGTGTCGGTGCAGTATGCTTGGGCCTTTCTGTCTTGGCTCTTTAACTTACTCGGTTGAAAGAGTCGCTGGACAATCTGTGCGGTCTTTCGCCTCTTACGATCACGGGCACTGTAGTATGATTGGATTCTTACTGTGCTACTGCATCGCCACTTGGCCTTCGCCTTCCGTACCTTGTGGAAATTAGACTGTAGTACTGCAACGGTATCACGGTCATGCTTCCTGGTGTGTCTCCCTTGCTTTATCTCTACCGCCACCTTTTTTTGGACTGCTTCAGTGTCCCAAACGTCTGTCTTGGGGTTGTAAGCTTTTCCCCCAGCTTCATCTGAGAAACCCCCTGCTGGGCAGCAGTAGAGTCCAACGTAGCGTATAAGTATAATAATAAAGTCTTATCTGTGATGCAGCTCTAACAGCAAACAGGAACACGGTTCCGGGGAGCAGGCTGTGTCCAGCTCGCAGCAATCTTTATCTTTATCCTGGGTTGGCTTCCCAGCTGGTCCCAGCAGCATAGCTCCTCTCAGGACTGGGGACCAGAGCAACAGCTACGGCTTCCCAGCCGGGAGAAGTCTCTCCACCCTCACGTGGGAAAACAAGCTCTCCTTGTGAGAGCTACTTCCTGGTTTTTAAACCTGCAGTCTCTCAGGCATCCTGCTTAATTAGGCTGCAGGTGTATGCAGTTCGCCAACTGTAGGTTAACTGGTTTAGTGCTAGAAAGTACACACATCCTCCATTACAGCTTACTGAGTCAGTGACTCTGTCACAATATATATATATATATATATATATATATATACAGTGTTCGACAAACCTATACATTTGCTCGCCCCGGGCGAGTGGATTTAACCCCCGGGAGAGTAAATATTGGCCCAAGCAGCCCACGTTTGGTACTAGGTGGCGAGTAGATTTTTTTTGTGGCGAGTAGATTTTTTGGTGATTTGTCAACCACTGTAATATATATATATATATATATATATATATATATATATATATATATATATATAAAGATAACAGCAGGCACTTCAAAGGCTCCAAAGAAATAGGTGCTTGTTCAACAAAAATAACAGGAAACCAGGTGTCCCACCAAGGAGACAAAAAACAGCACTCAAGGTATATTGCAAAAGTGTATTTGAAAAAAAAAAAAAAGCAGGCACATATAAATCCAATGTTTCGGTCCTGTATAGGACCTTCCTCAGGGGCGTGCTGGAGAACACTGCCCAAGGAAAACATATATACCTATCACCCACCTGTGTGCATAATCAAGAACCAGCTGATTGTAATTCAAAACGGGAGTACTGTAGGCACATGGGAGCCCTGTCATCACTGTGCAGCAGCCCAGCCTCACCACTCCTCTGTTTACACTTAGCTATCAATGCCAGACACACCGCACATGTGCGCCTGCGGGTGGAGCCAGTGAGCACATCAGTCATTCTAAGGCATCCCCCATTGCCATGGCGACGCAACTAAAGCGTCTGTAACCATGGGAGTGTAGGCAGAAGCAGACTGCAATAGGGAGCATGGGCACTGAGCCGTGTGAACATGATGACGTCACATCACCAGCAGCAACAGGTCCTGTAACCAAAATGAAAGTGCAGTATTAAAAACACATGAAGAGGTGAAAATATATACTCCAGATGCACAGTATTAATAAAAATCACTATCAAAAGTGCAACAACAATAAATATACTAATATCAGTCTAACATGCTACCAAGAGAAATGAATAGTGAATGCAGATTTGCTTGTAAGAGTTGAAAAAGCAGACATAAAGGAAAGGAAGGAACAGGAAGGGGGAGTGGAGGAAAAGGGGAGAGGGAAAGGGGGATGGGAGGGAAAGGGGGGAGGGGAAAGGGGAAGTTGGAGGGAGGGAAAGGGGGGAAGGGGGGGGAAAGGGGAAGGAAGGGAAGGAGGGAGGGGAAGGGGCGCTAAGGAGCAAAAATGGGGTCACATAATAAGGCAAAAATAAGCCCAAAGATGAATACAGAAACGGATAATTCTAACTACACAGAGGTGACAGATATATATATAGTGCAGACTAAATGAACTCTTTTTTATTTAGACTAACAATTTATGTCATAGGACAAGCTTTCAAAAGTTTTCTCTCTTCCTCAGGTCAACAATACTGATATACAAAGGTTTGTGTGACTTAGAAAGGGATTGGGAAAAAAAAGGAAGAATAAAGAACAGAGAGATGAATATGAGGTGGGGTGGGGAAAGTACTGGAAGGGTGTTAATACAGAACAGAAGAGAATTGGGGATGGGGGGTCTGTACATCCACAGCAGCACAGAGGGGGAAGAGGATGCTGGGTGGGGTGCGGTGGGGAAGTTTTAGGATGGCACAATGGCAGGGAGGACCATTCCAACAAATTATGATAGTGTGTGAGAAACCCCATGTCTGCATTACTACAGATACAGTACATTGATGGCCTGTTTATAATATAGACTGAGGGTGAAGGAAACCTAAAACACGAGTCCACGAGTCCCTGAACTCATTCCATCCATCAATTAAACTCAAAATGGATTATTCTGCAAACCTAGTAAACTTTTTAGATACAACAGTAACACTGAAAGATGGCAAACTACACACATCTGTATACAGGAAACCAACAGACAGATGCAGTTACCTCCACAACTCCAGCTTACATCCCACTCATACCAAACAAGGTATCATACACAGCCAGGCTATAAGATACCACCGCATATGCTCTGACACTGAAGACAGAAACAGGCATCTCACAACCCTGACCGAATCGTTCAGACAGAAGGGATACAAACCAAAGACCATTGCCAGAACGATTAAATCTGCACTAAAAGCCCCACGAGAACAGCTACTACAATACAGACAGAGAGAACCTACCACATGCATACCACTAGTGGCCACGTACAACCCTACCCTAGAGGGTTTACAAAAAATAATCAAAGATCTGCAACCGGTAGAGGATGTGACGTTAAAAGAAATCTTTCTCAAACCTCCCATTCTTGCGTTCCGGCAACCACCAAACCTCAAACAGAAATTAGTCAATAGAAAACTTCACCACAAACTTAAAGACACTGATAATGGCACAAAACCGTGCAACAACACACGTTGCAAACTCTGCAAACATATATGCCAAGATCCCATAGCCAGTCACAACCATGGAACACTCAATGTAAAAGGATCATACAGCTGCACATCCAGGTATGTGGTTTATATGATTCAATGCAACAAATGTGACCAATGATGCTACATTGGGGAAATCATCCAAAAACTTCAAGGCATAATAAATATGTGACACAGGAGACCAATGCTTTTAACACCTTAATTACCCGGATCCTTTGATTGAGCAAAGCAAGAGATAAAATAAATTGTAATTTATTTACAGAATGAACATACAGTAGAGGCAACTCTTATTCGAACAAAAACCAGTGGCAATTCCCCAAAAAACCCAGGAAACACCGAGGTACATTCTGAATACATGCCTTAAACTTTCCTTAAACTAGCCCCAGCATTTCTGCATTGATTAATGGCCTATCAGATTAACAGCGGGGGTCCCTGGCAGTCCCATTCAAACTGAATTGGACGGCCAGGGATCCCTGCTGTGTTAATCCTATGGGTCGTTAGTCAATGCAGAAATACCTTAAACGTGCCTCAAACTAGAACATACCCAGCACATACCCAGCACATACCCAGAATGTAACCCGGCTAGTTTACGGCAAATGTTAGAATAAACGTTGCCTCTACTGTACACAGCTTGATTTACAATTACAACGAAAAATACACTTACTAGTTACGATGTTAAGTCTTGTTACAGGATGGATCTTTCACTGCATGATAAATCTTAGGTGAATCTGTTACCGCATGATGATTAACTCACAGGAATGTCCTGCCATACACTTCATAATTATGGTACTTGTAATTTAAGGGGTTCCTCTGTTCTGGCTGTCTGAATGAAAAACCCTTCACTCCTATAATGTTAGCACAATTAAAAAAGGGGGACTTTCATTCATCAATTTTCATATAAATTATAAAAATTGCGGCATACCTTTTTAATGATTTTACTCCGGCAGCACTCACAGCAAAACTCAGCGCTCTAGGACCTTCCTAGCCGAAGTTAGCTAAACGCTATGCGCTGTGCTGTAAGCTTCTGCTTTTTAAAAAAAAAACATTTAGCCTTTGAGCGATTTACAGGGAAACATGGGCACAATAACACATACATTTAAACCAGGATATTATTATCACCACCTCATACCTGGTGGGGCACACACAGACATTTTTAATACATTCACAGTGTTACAGCCATTACTGGGTCGCAGAACTGGCACTCTATAATTCCTCAATATGGCTCAGGGGCACCCAGCCCGGCATAATACCTTTATTTACTGGCCTGGGTACCCCCTCACCATCACAATATGCTCAGACACTCTATACTCCACCACAAAGAAGGAAGATACTGCTCACCAGTGGGACATCATTTCTCACAACCAGATCATTCCAGAAATTATTTAAAAATCTAAATCCTCAATGGAATGTTCAAACACACCCAAGAACAGAAAACATTTGAGCTCAGAATGAACAAGTGGACTTAATGCAGACATAGGGTTTCTCACACACTATCATAATTTGTTGTAATGGTCCTCCCTGCCATTGTGCCATCCTATACTTCCCCCTCCACCCCTCTCCAGCATCCTCTTACCCCTCTGTGCTGCTGTGGATGTACAGACCCCCATCCCCTATTCTCACATTCCTTATCTCTGTTTTAACACTGTTCCAGTGCCTCCCCCACCTCATATTCATCTCTCTGTTCTTTATTCTTCCTTCCTTTTTTTTTTCCCTATCCCTGTCTAAGTCATAGAAACCTTTGTACAGTATATCAGTATTGCTGACCTGAGGAAGAAAGGAAAACTCTCGAAAGCTTGTCCTATGACATAAATTGTTAGTCCAAATAAAAAAAGATATCACCTAATACTGAAGAACTCATTTATTCTGCACTATCGCAACTGGACTAACACAGCTATTTCATATATATATATATATATATATATATATATATATATATAAAAGGAAAAGAAGAGGAGAGAGCGCACGCCCATAGCGTAAAATAGTATTTAATGAGGGGAAGGGGGGGAGAGGGGGAGTAAAAAATGCACTTACAAAAGTACAATAAAATCAAGCATTTGTGAAAATAATCACCACCATCCGGTTCAAACTGCAAGCTCTTTGGGACAGTCCCAGGCTCCGTTGGTGAAGGATCAGCGTCCCCGCAGGTTTCCAGGGCTGGTGTGCTGTTAAAAGTCCAAGAAATCAGTTCCGTGTGATGAAATCTCTTTAGCACCTGCGCTTGGATAGGTCCGCTCCAGCGCTTCGTATTGACTTTGAAAAAGTTGGCCGTGACTGACGAAACGCGTCAGGGAGCGTCATTACGTCAGACGCACTGACATTGAAGTCAATACGAAGCGCTGGAGCGGACCTATCCAAGCGCAGGTGCTAAAGAGATTTCATCACACGGAACTGATTTCTTGGACTTTTAACAGCACACCAGCCCTGGAAACCTGCGGGGACGCTGATCCTTCACCAACGGAGCCTGGGACTGTCCCAAAGAGCTTGCAGTTTGAACCGGATGGTGGTGATTATTTTCACAAATGCTTGATTTTATTGTACTTTTGTAAGTGCATTTTTTACCCCCCCTCTCCCCCCCTTCCCCTCATTAAATACTATTTTACGCTATGGGCGTGCGCTCTCTCCTCTTCTTTTCCTTCTAGATACCCTGTGGACATGGGTTGTTCACATTGAGAGCTGCCGGAGACCCTGCATACCAGTATCCATTACAACTATTGGAACATTTTGAGGACTGGTTTTTTCTTTCCTGTTTGCAATATTATTATATTATGTTCATTTCAATCATATGTTGTTTTATTATTGTTATGTGCCCACTTCAATATCTGTAAGGGTTTATAATAATTGCATATGTCATTTAGGGAAACTCCCATATTAGTACATATTGATTGGGATTTACTAGAACCATTATATCCACACTGGTTCACTTCTATTAGAGGCGCAGCTTTTTTTCTTTTTTGCTTGTCATATATATATATATATATATATATATATATATATATATATATATATATATATATATATATATATATATATATATATATATATATATATATATATATATATATATATGATGTAGAGGTATCAGCACCGTATTAGCCGAGCTTTAATAATCAAAAATGAATACTGATACTGTTCTGTGGCTAACGAAATGCTTTCATTCTTGCGAGCTTTCGAGATACACTGATCTCTTCTTCCGGCGATGTTACAATGAATGAAGTTAAAAAGGGGTGTTTTTAAGTTTAAACCCCTTTTTAGCTTCATTCATTCTGTGAAGAAGCCGCAAGGCGAAACACGTGTTGAGTGGGAGCTCACGGCGCTGACCCGGACACTACATACATTGTTTTATGTTGATGTGCTGACCTGAGGACTCATTACAACTTTGCCACACAGCGGATAAGTATATAAGGAGATTTTGTACAACTTATTTCTCCCACATACTCAGGATTTTTTTCATGAGGATGGACATTGTTTTTCCCCTTTTCCTATTGTGAAACATGGATCTGTATTCAAAACTTGGAGTCGTTTGATACAATTGCATCTTAGTTATTCAGGGACTTTCCTTGATCTATTTTCAAATTGAAACCTTGGTTTCCTCCATATCGCTGTATACTCTTTATTCATGTATGTTACACATGCTATTGACCTTATTAAATCTGTATGTGGCATGCATGGTGTTTATGTGGTGAGACATTAGTATTTTGATTCTTGTATCTCTCAGGTCTTTTGTTCACATCCCTGACCGGCCGGTCTTGCGTACCTAGGAAAATACATTTTCCCTTAGGTTAGCATAATATACCTCATTGTGTCCACCTATATTTAGATCGGTGACGCAGCATACCTATCCGGTCAGTTTTTTATTTATATGCATGTAGTGTATATGTTGTGTCCTGCCCCCCCCTGTTTTTGGTTTTATATGTTTTAGTCATGTTATAGCTGACATTAAAGTTTGCTAATTCTACAGTGGATATTCAGAGTGCTCATCTTTGAGACTTTTTTTGTCTTGGTTTTGCTATATATATATATATGACACACACACAAAAAGGCAGTTGCTCACACTATATAAATAAGTGGTTAAGCCAGACCCAAACATTAATACAGAGAATCCTGAGAAAAAACAATTTCTAAACAGGATAGCCTGTGACTAAATAACTAGGGAAACACTGGTGGTGCTGGGGGAAAGAGAAATAAATATAACACACAAAAAGACTGAGACAATCCCCAAAATAGCACTCTAAATATACCACAGAATAACTAATCTAATATAAAGAAAAAAGACTTGGATTCTAAGTCAAAATAGAAAAAGGAAATTATTTTAATAACGAGCAATAAGACACAATAACATTAAAAACATAAACACACTGTAGGCAGCATAACAAAAATAAAAAAGCTGTGACTAGAAAAATAAGATTATTGCTGCACAGGGTTTGCGTACTTTTCATCTTATTTTCCCCTGTGTCTCCCCCTTGGTTTAAGATATATTATTTTTTCTTATGTTCACTATTGTGTATATAAGTTTATTCATTGTATACTTAATTATTTTTTCTTTTGGGTTTAGTTATATTATTTGTAGCTAGGATCCTTAGGGGGTGTTGTAATCATATAGCTCATTTGTATCACCTCATATTTTTGGGAGGGTATATTATTTGATACATTTAAGCTCTTGGTTTTACTTTCAGCGATATTATATGCATTATTTTTCTAGTCACAGCTTTTTTATTTTTGTTATGCTGCCTACAGTGTGTTTATGTTTTTAATGTTAGTGTGTCTTATTGCTCGTTATTAAAATCATTTCCTTTTTCTATTTTGACTTAGAATCCAAGTCTTTTTTCTTTATATTAGATGAGTTATTCTGTGGTATATTTAGAGTGCTATTTTGGGGATTGTCTCAGTCTTTTTGTGTGTTATATATATATATATATATATATATATATATATATATATATATATATATATATATGTAGCGGTCATGTAAAATGGCTACAGTCTTCTCTCCTGCTGACAGTAAGGCCTGGTAAGTTGTGGGCATGCCAGCAGTAATTATGGAGGTTTGCCCTCACACCCTGGTGGGGTGCCCTGTGTATGGATGGGAGTGGTCACATGCTCTGACTCCATGGTTAGTGATGTCAGAGGTGTGTCAGCTTCCAGAGTGTACATAAGGCACAGCACTGTGTCTAAAAGTTAGTTCTGGCAGGCGTTCTGGTTCTAGTACAAGTTCAGCTAAGAGGAGGAGTTCTAGTCCTAGCCTGAGTTACTGGTTATGTTTTAGTAACTGCAAGAGACTGTGTTCAGGGACCTGGCACAGGGTAAAGATATCCCGGCTGGGATAGGGAATCCCTATTAAAGGAGAGCTCACCTTTCAAAGGGAAGCACTGACTCAAGATGAGTGGCTAGATATTCTACTGCGTGGGGCAGAAAGCCCACATCAATCAATAAAGATGCTCTTATTCGAACACCCTCTCGTGTACATGTGTGGAGTGAATGTACAGAGAGGAGCACCACGGAGGAGTTCCTCAACAGGATCATCCCCATGCGGACGCAGGGACCCTGATGAGGTGGAGGCGCTGCACTGGAACTAGGTGAGACTCATCACACTACCTCAGCTGCCTGTCTGGACGGGTCCTCCCCACACACCATCATGCGGGGGACTCAGGAGTCCTGTTGCCAACAGGTGCACCACCAGACACTACCACACTGTAATGGGGGCCGGTTAGACCACAGGGGCCAATGTGAGATTGGGTGGGTCAGGCCGGTTCAGAAATACCGTTACATTTGGAGGCGAGCTGCTGAGATCAGATCTGTCATCAGGACAGGCTCTAGCTAGGCACACTGGGAAACAGGGAGAGAGTCTGCTGCCACTCTGTGCTACGATGGGACGGACCTAGGGGTGGTCAGGGGGCTGACGGGATATTGTCAGTTCGCAGGGACGACCTAGGGGCCTGAAAGGAGTGAGGGGTCTGGAGCCGGGCTATAGCTGACCGAGTCACCTTGAGGTAGTGCTAGTTGGTAGGACGCCAGAAGGGATAGCCTGTTAACATGGTCAGGAATCCTGGAGAGGGTCTGCGCTAGGCTGACCAAGAGAGGTAGACGCCCCAAGTACTGCATGGCAGAGCCAGAGTACTCTAGCCCATTCCAGACACTTACCATAGGGAGCACAGACTGGGAGGAAGGAGTTACAGCAGACACTGAGAGAGTGAGCCTAGCCTGAGGTAGTGCAACATGAGTCCAGCCTAGATCAGGTACACATGTGGTGGTGCATCTGAGCAATCTTTATTGTACTGGTGTGGTGGCTGCCCCGCAGAGCGGAGCCCCATGTACGATAATTGGTACGAGATTGTGACAACCCAAAGAATGGAGGATCCGCGTGGTGCGGAGAGCCCAAAATGGCGACCAGAGGCTGATGGGGAAGGCACCCGTGGTGTGCGCCCCACTGAAGAGCAAACTGTCGCTGAGCTGTCTTTAACCAATCTGCTCTGGAGTGGAGCGAAGGCCGTGGCTGCCCCGTTTTTGTCCTGTCTGGGACACCGAGGGGCCACCCTTGAAGAGTGTGAGGACATTGTGATAATTGGGGGGGAACCCCGCGAGGAGAGCAAACAAACTGACTTTTCGGGCTTAAAAGCCAACCAAAATGGCGGTTCCCGCTTGCTAGGGAAACCGCATGGGCCAGTCGCAGAGAAAATGGCTGATACAGAACTTGCAAAGAGCTGGCCGGGAATGGCGTGAACAGCAGAGCCCCGCCCTGATGGGGGGCATGGCGCGAAAGCTACGGCTGCGCCTTCATGGACAGTGACTCACTCGGCCCCTGTGCTGAGTCAACCGCTTAGTCTATGGGACCCTCCCCTGATTTTCACCAGGGGGAGTGACTTTCAATTATGGCCTGTGGGAATGCACCCATTGGGCCCAGGGACTGATATCCAGACGGCGCCACTACAAGAAGTAGTTCCGGCCGCGGAGGTAACGTGCAAAAAGGAGGGATATTTTGCACGAAAAGCAGCAGCTAGGAGAAGGCGGGAACTAGCCGCGGCCCAAGAATCCCACTCTGATGAGGAAATTGGCGCGAAAACGCAGACCGTGCCCACCAGGACTGAGAAAGGCGCGGCCTTAATTAAGGGGCATGATATTCCCCTGTGGGACCCGCCCATAATTGCAACCCCTGGGGGCGGGTTCCAGCTATGTCAGCGGAAGGAGGAGCCAAAGCAGGAAGTGGCTGGCCCAGAAGCTTCTACTGGTCAGTTGCGAGGAACCACTGACCTGGAGAGACCCATACTGAAAGTGGTCCCTACTAAAAGAATGGCCTGCCCACCCACTGTGGGAACTATGGTCTCCACCCAGCCCTACTCGGTACCCGGCGGGGTACTGGTGGTCAGGGTGGCTAACACCGAGACGGTGGTCGGGCTCTGCCTACAATGCGGGCTGCCCGGAGGCACTGTCAACACGGCGGCACGTTGCCCACATTGCGGGACATTATACTTGTGGCCCATGCCCACATTTATACCTATCCAACCTGCTGACCCCCCGGGGGATACGGCTAAGCGCTCCGCCGAGTCCCCTGGCGCACTGTGGATCAGCCGTGCGAGTCCCGGAGAAAGGGGACTGGAGTCGACCAAGTCGGCTGGGTCAGTAGCGACCGAGGCGGTCGGGTCACTCCCCGACCGCGCAGAGAAAAGACTTTCGCCCCGCTCGGTGACCCCGAGATCAGGGAGGGGAGATTACTCTGATGAGGATCTCCGTGAGCTAGCGGTGGCGAAATCGGGATCCAAGAGGGACCCAGGACGGACGACACCCCGTGGGGTGAGTGGCAGTCTGGAAAACAGGGCGTCCCCCGCAGATCGGCGAGCCGAGAGACGGAGTCCCGCCGCCCCAGGACCTGGCGGCGACGGGAGAGAGACGCCAACACCCCTGCGGACTAGTAAGAGAAGCAGCCCCATCACTTACCTTGCCCCGGCAGACAGCGCAGCGGAGGAAAGGCCGTGCCAGGCCCGAGGCGCACGTGGAGAGACGGCATCACTTCCGGTGAAGGCGACGGCGGAGCTACCGGATGTCGTCATCGAGGAAGAGATCCCGCATGGGGGTCCCACCCAAGATGGCGGCGTTTCCGGTTCCGGTTAGGACATCATTTCCGGTGGCGACGGCGGAACAGACGGGAAAGATGCAGCAACGCTTCGGCGATCGGGTGAAGGTCCCCGGCCACCTCAAGGGCCCAGGAGTTGGATGGGCGATCCGAGGACTGAGGAGGGTGAGATGTCCTCATTGGACCAGTCTACGGACAGCCGGGAACGGGTCGTAACCCCGGGGTCCCATCGCTTGCCCTTATGTCCCCTCCCATGCCCTAGATAAAACCCTGGCCCCTGTCATCGGTTCCCCGGGATCCCCGCCTAGCTTGGAGTCGGTGGACTTACCCTCGGAAGAGGAGGTGAAACGGACTGGGGGAGACAGCGCAGTTGCGCTACGGAAGGCACTTCTCAAGGGGGGTGGAGAGTTGAGAGTGGCCACGGTAGGCCGGTGGTTGCCCCCTGTAGCTTCCGAACCAGTGAAAAAGGCCCCGGGATCTTACAGGTGGTCCGTACCGCGATCTGAACGGACATCGGGGGTATTTTCCCTGGAAGATGATAGAGAGTCAGGGGAGTCACATAGATTCAGAGAGCACCGTTGGTGGGCCCCATTATTTGAAGGGTATTCCGCCTGGATGGACCGCACTCGGTTCCTCATCCGGCGAGAAGATGTAGTGGATTACTGGTGGGCTGCGGGAGAGTTCACCCCTGAGCAAAGGGATAGAGAGTTGCAGGAGCGATGGCTTCAGATCGAGCACAGGGAGATAGAACCCATGGGTCCCAGCATCCTGTCAGATCCCGTGGACCCTGATGAGCCCCTATCATGGGTGTTACCTGGGAGGGCCGGTAAGGCTGACCTGACCAGGATAAGTAGGGCCGAGCGGGCCATAATGGCTCGGTATAAATCTTCCCACGGGTTGGAGTACCCGTACAGTAGCGACATACTTTATCGCACTAAATGCCGGCGGCATGCCGGGATCTACCCCAGCTGCCGCCAGTAATAACCGCGCGCCGCCGCGTTTCCCCCACGCACCCCCCCTCCAACTCGCGCGCAATTTACTATGCTTCCGGACCCCGAGCCCGGCTTCTGCTCTGCCCCTCTGCTTCCCCGCACCCCCGCTTACCTTGATTTGATCTCCAGGGGTGTCGGGGAAGCCTGGGGAAGCCAGGGAAGACGGGGAAGCCGGGCGCGCTTGTGACTGTGACGTCACAGTGCGCCGCCACGCGCCGCGGCTACCCGCTTCCCAGCCACATACAGCCAGCGGCTTTTGCTCGAATAAGAGCTGCCGCTGCTGTATGTCCCTGAGCCTCTCATGGACAAAATAGAGGAAAATAGAGGGAAGTGGCTTAGGGAGGCCATTGAAATGTACTTAGTGGGAAGAGGAAGTGCAGTGGTAGGGAAGAAGGCCGAGGAGCGCATAGAGCACTTAATACGCATATGGGGCATAGGAAGGAACATCTACAAGCATAAGGTGACCTATAGGCCCGAGAGGGGACTGCCGAGACATTACTATGTTACGGTCCTGGATATGGGTGGTAGGGAGGTAAGAAAACCTGACCCCAGTCACTACTTTTAGGAGGTACTATGTATTACGCGGGTTCGTGGCTGCTGGACGGGGCGGGCTTGGCGGAATGTACTGTAGACATTTTTTTTTGTGTGCATTATGAAAATTTGTAAGATGTTCTAATTATGTTTTGTGTTTCAGTGCTTCCTGGAAATTTTGCTATTTTGTTCTATTTTGGGGATTGTCTCAGTCTTTTTGTGTGTTATATATATATATATATATATATATATATATATATATATATATATATATAGCGGTCATGTAAAATGGCTACAGTCATCTCTCCTGCTGACAGTAAGGCCTGGTAAGTTGTGGGCATGCCAGCAGTAATTATGGAGGTTTGCCCTCACACCCTGGTGGGGTGCCCTGTGTATGGATGGGAGTGGTCACATGCTCTGACTCCATGGTTAGTGATGTCAGAGGTGTGTCAGCTTCCAGAGTGTACATAAGGCACAGCACTGTGTCTAAAAGTTAGTTCTGCAAGAGACTGTGTTCAGGGACCTGGCACAGGGTAAAGATATCCCGGCTGGGATAGGGAATCCCTATTAAAGGAGAGCTCACCTTTCAAAGGGAAGCACTGACTCAAGATGAGTGGCTAGATATTCTACTGCGTGGGGCAGCTAGCCCACATCAATCAATAAAGATGCTCTTATTCGAACACCCTCTCGTGTACATGTGTGGAGTGAATGTACAGAGAGGAGCACCACGGAGGAGTTCCTAAACAGGATCATCCCCATGCGGACGCAGGGACCCTGATGAGGTGGAGGCGCTGCACTGGAACTAGGTGAGACTCATCACACTACCTCAGCTGCCTGTCTGGACGGGTCCTCCCCACACACCATCATGCGGGAGACTCAGGAGTCCTGTTGCCAACAGGTGCACCATCAGACACTACCACACTGTAATGGGGGCCGGTTAGACCACAGGGGCCAATGTGAGATTGGGTGGGTCAGGCCGGTTCAGAAATACCGTTACATATATATGTATATATATATATATATATATATATATATATATATATATACTAGCTGATATACTAGCTGATATACCCGGCGTTGCCTGGGCATGGAAGGGCAGGGGGCATGGAGTGGAAGGGGGGGAGCTAAGGGCAGGGAGGGGGGGGCAAAGGGCAGGGAGGGGGGGCAAAGGGCAGGGGAGGCAAAGGGCAGGGATGGGGGGGGCAAAGGGCAGGGGGGGGGAAAGGGCAGGGAGAGGGGGGGGCAAAGGAAAGGGAGGGGGGGACTCAATCCCCCCCCCACACACACACAATCCCCCCCCCACACACACACACACAATCCCCCCCCCCACACACAAACACAATCCCCCCACACACAATTCCCCCCCACACACAATTCCCCCCCACACACAATCACACAATCCCCACACTCAATCCCCCCCCCACACACACACACACAATCCCCCCCACACACACACTCAATCACTCCCCCCCCCCCACCACCACCACCAACACCAGCAACACACACACACTTAATCAGTCCACAATTTCACCTGGACACACACACACACACACACACTCAATCCCCCCCACCGCCCCACACACACACACTCAATCCCCCCCACACACACACTCAATCACTCCCCCCCACCACCACCAACACGTGTGTGTGTGTGTGTGTGTGTGTGTGTGTGTGTGTGTGTCTGTGTGTGTGTGTGTGTGTGTGTGTGTGTGTGTGTGTGTGTGTGTGTGTGTGTGTGTGTGTGTGTGTGTGTGTGTGTGTGTGTGTGTGTGTGTGTGTGTGTGTGTGTGTGGCCCATCACTCCGCCTCAGGCCAATGAGAGGTGTGCGGGGGCGGCCGGCCCAAGGGACCAATGAGATTTCCCCTAGGGACACCGGACATCCAGACAGGCATACAGTGCTTTCACTAATATAGTATAAGATATATATATATATATATATATATTATATATATATATATATATATATATATATATATATATACATATATATATATATATGAACATACAGTAATATTTACAGTGGCTTTATGCTTTACTGTGGAGGGTTTTTGACACTTTTTTTACCCACCATAACCTTAATGACAGTGGTGATTACCTAGTCTAGTCTCAAACCTGCTTGCCATTAAGACCAGCCTCACACTGATGATACCCATCAAGGTTGAAACATGTATGTGAGTAGGTCTAATGGCTTTGATCTCATCCCAGCCTCTGTTTAAAAGCTGTGTTTAAAACAGCATGCATTGGCTTGAGGATTGGCTTGTGTAATACAAGCTTGAGACAAAAGGTGGCACTGAGTGCTCATTTGCATGTCATTTCCCAGAATCCCTTGCTGCAGTGGAAGCACTGTATGCTGGGTGACAATGGGGAAAGACAGGGTTGCAGACCTGTCTAAGACATGCAAATGAACATACAGTAATATTTACAGTGGCTTTATGCTTTACTGTGGAGGGTTTTTGTCACTTTTTTTACCCACCATAACCTTAATGACAGTGGTGATTACCTAGTCTAGTCTCAAACCTGCTTGCCATTAAGACCAGCCTCACACTGATGATACCCATCAAGGTTGAAACATGTATGTGAGTAGGTCTAATGGCTTTGCATCTCATCCCAGCCTCTGTTTAAAAGCTGTGTTTAAAACAGCATGCATTGGCTTGTGTAATACAAGCTTGAGACAAAAGGTGGCACTGAGTGCTCATTTGCATGTCATTTCCCAGAATCCCTTGCTGCAGTGGAAGCGCTGTATGCTGGGTGACAATGGGGAAAGACAGGGTTGCAGACCTGTCTAAGACATGCAAATGAACATACAGTAATATTTACAGTTGCTATATATATATATATATATATATATACACACATACATACAGGCAAACAGCAGCTAGCAGCGACTTTTATGAAACCATCCAGCAGTGAAGGTGTGAAATATAGGCTGCATTTTACTTCCAGAAAACATCCCCATATATGGTTGAGCTCCCCGTGCTGCACATGCAAGAAACGTTTTTAATTAAAAACACCCGCTGTATTTTCACATCTCTAGCCAGTGCAATGTTAGGATGTGCTGCTCTTATAAACATTGCGAAGTGGCTCTTTAAAACCTCCTCTGCTAGAGGAGGATTTTGTTTGGATGTTCTAGCAAAACCTTAAAAGTAAATGAAGCTGGGGCATTTGTAACATTCTTACAGCACAACATAGGTATATTCCAGAGGTGGCCAAACTCGGTCCTCGGGAGCCACCAACAGGCCATATTTTAAGGCTGTTGTGGCTCAGTCATTTTAATTGAGTCACGTGCTGAAGCAGGGATGTCCTTAAAACCTGGCCTGTTGGTCCTTGTGTACTGTTTGGCGACCCCTGGTATATACCGTACATTGGTCAAAATGTGAGGACACTAGGAGTTACAGAGTAGAGATATTTTGCAAATTTCCCCCTTTTGGCTCGGCGAAAACGTTTGCTTCAGTCCACACATTTACAACAAGTTTACTTAACGCTGAAAGTCAATGGACATTGCATGTTTGATTACTTTCGATCTGAACATTCCAGAAAAATAAAAAGAATGTTTGAAAGTTGCTGGTCTTCAATTTCTCCACTTTAAAAAGTTATGTCGCAAGAAAATTTGTTCCAAATTTTTTTTGGGGGGGCGTTCACTTTTTGGAGTTTATGATCAAAATTGAGGCGTAGTGAATCAGGCTTGCAAATCTCTTGACTTACTGTACCCATGACTTGAGCTGGACCCCTTTCCCATTCCCAATAACCACACCTGGCATCCTGTTGGGGGGGGGGGAGAAATGGTCACTACTTTATTCATAACAACCACCAACATGATCAATATAACAATTTATCCCAACTAGAGACCCAGACAGAATGTTCTGCTAACATCCACCAAGAGCTCAAGGTCAGCTCAGCTCATGCTCATTCCACCACTCAGCACCTTCGGCCGAATGGCACAGGGCCCCCCTTACGGAAGGTCACCACCATTCCGGCCGCCTAAGCCGAGAATGGTACTGCCTTCCCTAAATTACCATACAAAAGGTCATCACCAATCAGGCCGCCTAAGTCTGGAATGGTACCCGTCTTCCCCAAATATCCACTTACTAGGTCTGAGAACTCCCACTAGGATCTAATACTGACTGAGTCTAACCCCCTGAGTAAGCATTACTCCTGCCACCAGCAAGGTAATTAAGAAGCCTTAAACTGGCCTTGCGAGACGTCACAAGCCTTGCCACATTCTCCAGTGTGCCCTGCCATTCTAAAATCAGGATATCTGAAACAGGGACTTAAGACTGTTTTAAATGAGGTTTTAATATAAGACTATAGTGGTCTGAAGAATCCAGCAGGGTGCTGGTTAATTGCAGCTTGACATTTAACCAGTCTCCCCCTGGCTAATCAGACAGCTAGAAACGCTTCCTGCTAGGAAATGACAGGGAGACTCCTGAGCACATACACAACTGTGTTGCAAAAGGAGATGTGATCTTGAGTAAAGGTCAGTGCTGACATGAAGGCACCAGGAACCAGACCTCTATTCCAGGGCACAGAGGACCCTGGATCCAACCAGAGGCTGGCCCCTCAACAGACACCAACCAAACTTAGAGACTGACACAAAGATCCCCTGCTTACAGGTACCTCTTTAGACTTTGGAGTCATAGGTTGGTAAGAGGCTTATCCTCCCAGCCCTGCAGATAGGGACTGGGAAAGTGAGTTAGCCCTTACAAAGGGATAGGCTGTTTTTTTATTTTGTGGCTTTCTACATTGTTTAATTGGTTTCATTGGCTATGGTTTCATTTCCCCCAAATCTGTCTCCCCGGTTGTACCGCTGCACATGTCTCTTACATATGGTGCTAGAAGTGGGTTGAGAGGTAGCCCCTGAATTTCAAAGGAGCCCAGGAGACTGTTTGGGATTTTTTTTGTTGCTTTTACCTACTTACAATTCCTGCAACAGCTTGAGCAACAAAACCAAGAACAAACGAATTACGTGCAGAAGTGACCAGAATTAAAGGCAGGAAATCTACACTGCACACTGAAAGCCACAATGCCACAGTCTGACTGTGGGGAATTCGACAGACAGTGACCCTCACAAGGTACTGACGCTGTGACCAGAGTCTTCCCCACCACATGTGAAGAAAAAATAAATCTGTCGGTTTTTTAAATGGCCACCAAGCCGGTGTGAAGTACAGACTCTGCAAGTAAAGTCTGTCCCACTGTGTCTGACTACTGGCTGTGCTTACAGCATACACAGAGAAAATGTGTGCATGGTGTAAAGAGCCCTGCCACACAAAGCACTGTCCCTTCAGGCATTATTCTGATGATGAGGATGACGCCTATGTAGCCCGGGAAAAAGGCAGCAGCTAGAGGAAGATTTTTTCCAACGAGCCAAGCAACTGCAGCACCAAATAAAGCACTGTGGTCGCAAGGAAAATGCAGAAGTTTTTCTTAGCGAGTGCCACTTAGCGAGTAATACAGTGCCACTGATGATCAAGAGAAGGAATGTGTGCCCAGTACTGCTGATGTATCAGAATCTACCAAAGTGAAGAAGAAGAAAAAGAAAAGTCTACAGAGACGCCTGTGAAAGCTGTGAACTCTTCAAGTGAAGTCTGCCCATGCGTAGGACTACCAGCTGGGGTTCTAGCATATACAGAGAAAATCGCTGCAATAGCGTCAGAGGGAAGAATACACCTGATAGCGCCAAAATGGAGGGCCAAATGTAGTGTTCCAGTACTGAATCCGCCATTCAGTACAGAAGAGTGTCCCTTCTGGTCCTATGAAGATACGGATGGGGATGCAGACCTATTTTATGTGGGTCCCAAAACGAGACGCACCCACAAAACACCTCTAGGATGGTGGAGGTGCCTAAACTCTGTACGCACTGAAAAAACAGGTCTCTATGACCCCAAATATGATTGGCGGCAGCAAGAGCAAGATCAGCTGAACACCAAATATTCCTGCCAGCTTATACAACTGCAAGAAAAGCACGGTGGATGCTGGGAAACTGCTGAAGTTTCAAACAAAGAAGGAGACCCCAGTATCCCTGATGGGACGGAGTCGTCCAAAGCAAAAAGGCAGAAAAAGAAAAATGGTGTCTTACTATGGATGGATCAGACAAGTCCACAGATTCCTCAGAGAAAAAGGGGGGCCGAAATGTCCTGCAGCCTAGAGCAAATGGAGAATTCATCCCACAGATGACAGAATATCCAGAGGGCCCAAGGCAGAAGTCGTGTACCCCAAAAAAGTGTCTGTCTTGAGCTGACAGTCAGAAACCCTTAAACTATACCAGGGAAGCGGGGCCGGAACAAGTAAGTGACGATCCCTTCAGCCTGAAGATGCACTGCAAACTGTCAGGCATTACTCTGATCTACTCTGTGAACAATTGAAACTGGTTAGAGAAGATAATGCTGAGTTACAGAAGTAGAACCTGATGACTTCATGGCTGCCTATTGGCCCACAGGAAATAGCAGCTTTGAAACTTCGCTATTACGTGAGCCCTGCTAGCCAAGCGGAGCAGCTACCAGCACCTCTATGGAGATCTGGAAGCAGGGGGTTCCCGGAGCTGAATTTATTGGGGTTCAGCTCCGGAGACCCCCGGATTCAATCCAATGTCATTTAAAATGCATTTAAAATACATACAATTATTATACTTATTAATTGTGAAAAACTAGCTGCTTTTGCAACTGCAGTGAAATTAGCAGAGGCAGAGAGACTCATTGAGAGGGGCAGATTGTTAGTGGGATCTGCCTCTTACACACACACCGTCAGGGCCACAGACAGATTTCCCAGGACTAGAGTTCCGACCCCTCCCTCCCCCGAGTTGGAGTTCTTGCAAGCCCCTCCTCTATTCCCCCCCCCCACCAATGTATTTCTCTTACACCCCTCTCACTTCCCCCCCTCCGCTATCACTCAATTACCTCCCTCCCACTCAATCCCGCTCCCTCAATCCCCCCTCCTCACACTCTTTCTCTCCTCCTCCCCAGCCACACTCACAATAATTACCCCTCCACAATCCCCCACAATAATTACCCCTCCACAATCCCCCACAATAATTACCCCTCCACAATATGCACAAAATAAATACAACACTACCATCCCCATAAATACATATACTTCTCCCCCCCCCTAAATACATACAACACTAGCCCCCTCCCCTACAGATATACTTACAACACTACCACCACCACCACCAAATACATACTTACAACAGTACCTCCCAAAATACATACTTGCACTAACCCCCCCAAATACATACTTACACTACCCCACCCGAATACATACATACCCTACGCCCCCCAAATACATACTTACACTACCAACCAACCTCCCCTCCCCCCCCCCCCAGAGGCCCGGCAGCAAGGCCCAACTTCCAGTGCTTGCCAGCTGTGCCCCCTGCAGCCACTGAGCCAGGACACTTGTCCCGGCTCTCTCCCCCTATCAGCCGCCCTGCACACCGTACACTTCAGTGGGATCTTCCTCTTACACACGCCATACATTGCAATGGGATCTCATCTTACACAAACTGCCTATCCTATTCCACAAATCATTCACATAAAAATCTCTGTGACTGCGTTGCTCCTCCCCTCATAAAATATCTAAATTTAACAATACATTATTCCTAAACTACCCTTGCATGACAACCCACACAGACATGTCAGCTCGTTGACTCATTGATTTTGGGTCAGTCTCACCGATATTTGGCAGCATCTCTCTTAGACTTCAGTGATGTCTTACTGATAAAAATAAGCACTTTTCTATATATATTTTTTTTACCTTGTGGCTGGACCCCCCAAATCTTACTGGTTTTGGTTCTTACAGGTTATGGTTTCTTACTTTGTAGTGACAAAATATGCAACAAAGTGCAAAAGGGTGGCGCAGTGATAAATAATTAGTATATAACCGTGATTGATACAGTGTAAGATAAATACAAGTGAAACGTGAACAAAATTGTAGCACAAAAACCCTTAAGTGGATGTTTGCAGATTCCACTTCAATTGTAGGACGTCTCGAAAATCAGGGGAGCGCAGGAATCTATATGTAAAGGAATAGAAAGCACAAAATAGTGCAAGTAATGTTTGAATCAAATGATGTGATGTGAAATTATCAGGTGAATGGAGACTCACGTGGTATCAAATAAAATCAGGCATGTCAGAGATCAGTGGCAAATGCTTGACTCTGTAGTGATAGATGATGGATGAACAACCCCACAGCTGGATGACTGATATGATGTTAGCAGCACACACGGCACCTCATCAGTCAGGGTAGTAGGGAAAGAAAAGAGGCTTCCATAGCGTAACACAATAATAACACTTTATCCATGCAATAAAATTAACACTTACAGTGTCATAGATCAAAATAGGCACATAAAACAAGCGATATCACCAGCTCCAGTTTCATCCGTCTTGGACCTCACGTCCCGGCCCGCAGGGGTCGCCTGGATCAGCTGACACACCAATGTCACGACCGGAACGGGGATCCTCTGTATCCTTAGTCTTCACTGTGCAAGATATCGGCATCCAGTGATCTGCACCCTATACGCGGTAGACACGCCAAAGGTACAGTTCGTATTGCGGGGAAACAACCGGTAGCTGATGACATTTCAGGCACCGACTCTATGCGTTTCACTAAACAGTGTAGCTTTGTCTGGCTCTGACTTTGTACCCTTTTTACTGTGCCAGAGGACTGTTACACATTGCCAAGCAATGCAGCGAAGGGGTGCCTCCTCGCTTTCCTAAAAACCGTAAAAAAAACATTGCTAATTTGGCTGTCCCCTGAATTAATTGCATAATCTTCTCCTAATCCGATAATGCGTGATTAGTTATTTAGTGCGTCTGTAACACAGCAGTGGTGCAGTAAGGAAAAAATGTGTATTGAGCGCGCTGTCCCTCCAAAAGACTCCCCTCTCGGCTGTCCGGTTCCACCTTGCTGCTCCTAATCTCCCGTGATCAGCGGGGCACACTCAGCAAACAAAAAAACTCAAAAATAGGAGCGCATCAAATGAAACAAAGAAAGACCCAAAATTAATACATATACTTTATATCATAGAAAGTAAATTCATCATATAAACACACATATACAAAAACATAGTAAATCAAAAACTGTCTAAAATGACACTAATAGTTAGTACATATAGAGCCCAAGCAACGTGGAGTAAAGGGGTTAAAAATCCAAAATCACAAATGTCCTAGTTGTAACAGGAGGGGAGAAGGTGCTGGGAATGCTAGATGAAAAAACACCGACCTTAGGCACTCTAACTCTCCTGTGAACTACTCGTGGTATAGCTGAGCTCTGCAACAACACAAACAGACCGTCGTCACGGCCGTGCGTCGCTGCGTGATGACGTCCCCAATGCGTTTCGTGTCACGTGACACTTCATCAGGGAGTGGTCATAGACTCTCATTGTGGCATTGCACTTACATCCACCAATAAGAGACCCTGTCATGTTTTAGCAAATCAACCCTCCAATCAGGACCAACTAAACATACTTGCATACAATATATGCTGATTAGAACAAACAAAACCAATAAACATAGAAACATACCAGTAATTAGATTACTTAATGAATAAAATACATTACCTAGCTGGAGATATTCTAGATGAAATGTAATTATTCACTACATTTTCCCAGCTAGTTGAAAATAAAATTTATTCTGGGCTATAAACGCACAGAACCCAATGTAGTACATTTTTAATCTTATCCATACTATTAAAATTATTACAATATAAGAGGCAAGAGATAGATGTTACCTTAACACATACTGACATAACTAATATTGTCAATAAATGATTGAATAAACCTTCGCAGCTTGTCATAATTTCCCCTAGGGGTCAGAGTGAAACTCGCAGGACCTCTACAGGTGAAAAAAAAACATATTATAGAAAAAATATATATATAGGACATGTAACAATTAAAACATATTAAAAAAAAAACATAAAAAAGGGGGCACATAAAAAATGGTCCCACAATGTGCATATATGAACACATCAACATTTGCGGACTCATAAACCCGCACAGAAAAAAACAAAATTAATAAAAATTAGTGAATACATCATAAACTAATTCCTATATTAAATAAATGCCCTAATAGGAGATGTAATTCTCTATTAAATATTAAAACATCGCAAACTATTAGGATTAAAATAGGGTCAGAGCTAAGCTCGCAGGACCCCATGTATCATACATCAAAGTAACTTAAATATAATAGGAATCATTTAAAATTCCCAGAAATAAACAACAAGAAGTAATTATTACAATATAATGAATAGGTAAATACAACATCACAACTTGTAATATTAACTCCAAAGGTTCAGATTAAACCATACAAGCCCTTTAAAAAAAATTGCAGAAATATAAGGGACTCATATGATATTAACTCTCTAAGATCAACGGGAACCAGACCTTACTTTAGAAAAGGGGCCAACTCAATCTGCTCATTTAACCCTCCAGGTGATTTGCTCCCCAAAGTATAGATCCAGAACTGTTCCCTTTGGAGTAGGAAATTGTCCCTGTCCCCCCTCCTAGGATCTCTGGGTATTACCACGATTCCCCTAAAACGTAAGTTATCAACTTCCCCTTTATGGTGTGTCAAAAAATGTTGAGCTAGATTGTGAATTGTTTTACCCTTTTCTAAATTCTGCGTGCATTTTTGATCCCATTTATATGTTCACAAATCCGCACTTTGAGGGGTCTAGTAGTTTTCCCAACATATAATAATGGACAAGAACAGTTGATAGCATATACAACAAAAGTAGTCAGACAGTTCACAGTTGCTGTAGTTGCCAATGGGTTTGACAACAAAATTACCACTTGTAGACACTAGGCCCAAATTAGCCTTTAGGAAAGCCAAGAGTATCAAAAATAGGCTGGCACCGAGTGCTCTTAAAAAGGCTAAATGTGTATCTACAAGTGGTAATTTTCTTGTCAAACCCATTGGCAACTACACATGTGGCAGGTGTGTGGTTTGCAAACATATGAGCAAAGATAAGGTGATCCATGACAATAAAAATGGGAATGATTATGTTGTGAATCAGTTTGTGAACTGTCTGACTACTTTTGTTGTATATATTATCAATTGTTCTTGTCCATTATTATATGTTGGGAAAACTACTAGACCCCTCAAAGTGCGTATCTGTGAGCATATAAATGGGATCAAAAATGCACGACAGAATGTAGAAAAGGGTAAAACAATTCACAATCTAGCTCAACATTTTTTGACACACCATTTACCTATTCATTATATTGTAATAATTACTTCTTGTTGTTTCTTTTTGGGAATTTTAAATGATTCCTATTATATTTAAGTTACTTTGATGTATGATACATGGGGTCCTGCGAGCTTAGCTCTGACCCTATTGTAATCCTAATAGTTTGCGATGTTTTAATATTTAATAGAGAATTACATCTCCTATTAGGGCATTTATTTAATATAGGAATTAGTTTATGATGTATTCACTAATTTTTATTAATTTTGTTTTTTTCTGTGCGGGTTTATGAGTCCGCAAATGTTGATGTGTTCATATATGCACATTGTGGGACCATTTTTTATGTGCCCCCTTTTTTATATGTTTTTTTTTAATATGTTTTAATTGTTACATGTCCTATATACTGTATATGTATTTTCTATAATATGTTTTTTTTTCACCTGTAGAGGTCCTGCGAGTTTCACTCTGACCCCTAGGGGAAATTATGACAAGCTGCGAAGGTTTATTCAATCATTTATTGACAATATTAGTTATGTCAGTATGTGTTAAGGTAACATCTATCTCTTGTCTCTTATATTGTAATAATTTTAATAGTATGGATAAGATTAAAAATGTACTACATTGGGTTCTGTGCGTTTATAGCCCAGAACAAATTTTATTTTCAACTAGCTGGGAAAATGTAGTGAATAATTGCATTTCATCTAGAATATCTCCAGCTAGGTAATGTATTTTATTCATTAAGTAATCTAATTACTGGTATGTTTCTATGTTTATTGGTTTTGTTTGTTCTAATCAGCATATATTGTATGCAAGTATGTTTAGTTGGTCCTGATTGGAGGGTTGATTTGCCAAAACATGACAGGGTCTCTCATTGGTGGATGTAAGTGCAATGCCACAATGAGAGTCTATGACCACTCCCTGATGAAGTGTCATGTGACACGAAATGCGTTGGTGACGTCATCACGCAGCGACGCACGGCCGTGACGACGGTCTGTTTGTGTTGTTGCAGAGCTCAGCTATACCACGAGTAGTTCACAGGAGAGTTAGAGTGCCAAAGGTCGGTGTTTTTTCATCTAGCATTCCCAGCACCTTCTCCCCTCCTGTTACAACTAGGACATTTGTGATTTTGGGTTTTTAACCCCTTTACTCCACGTTGCTTGGGCTCTATATGTACTAACTATTAGTGTCATTTTAGACAGTTTTTGATTTACTATGTTTTTGTATATGTGTGTTTATATGATGAATTTACTTTCTATGATATAAAGTATATGTATTCATTTTGGGTCTTTCTTGGTTTCATTTGATGCGCTCCTATTTTTGAGTTTTTTGTGGTGCAGTAAGGAGTTGGGGAGGGGGTCCCATTTTGCATTACAGCCTTCGGATAACCCTATTGTTCTGTTTTCCAAACTCTTTCCATCCTGCATACACAAATGGAGTTATCAGCTGTCCCGCAGTTTCTCTGGTACTTTCCAACATTCTCTTTTCCTGTGCAGAAAAAAGTAGCAATAATGGTTTTTATTGAAGGTGTAGTCCCAATCCCATGTAGATTCAAACATGAAGTAGAAGAAATAAACCGTTTAATTATATGAGACTGTATTGTGATTATTTGTGATTATTATGGATTAAGTGTGTTTGTTATAACTATACAGCACTGTACATTATTTTCTAAGAATATTTTCTAAGGGATGCGCTCACTAGATTAGATGGAAATAGTCAACTACCCATCTCTGCTGCACCCCAAAAAAATAAAGTATTTAAAAATCCATCAACGTTCTTCCCGAAATTTGTGAGTGGTCCATTTGTGGATACATTTGCCCAAATGGTCACTGATGATATTGAGGTTCAAAGCCGTAATTTCAAAATCAAACATGATAATCTGAGTGTGGAAGATAAAAATATTCTACGTGCACTTGAGGAAAATGATACAATAATCATTAAACCTGCTGACAAGGGGGGGGGGGGTTGGTAATTATGGACAAATCATATTATATCGAGGAGTCTCTTAGGATTCTAGGAGATGTGTCCACATACCAACCCCTCCCCACTGACCCCACTGTTCCGTATCAACAATCACTATGTAAATTACTCACAACAGGTTTAGACCAACAAATCATCACTAAACATGAATTTGATTTTCTTTATAATTTACACCCACGTATTCCTTTATTTTACATCATACCCAAAATCCATAAAAATTTAAATTCTCCCCCCGGCCGACCGATAATATCGGGAATACAATCTTTAACTTCACACTTATCCCAGTATATTGACAATAAACTCCAGCCATACGTTGTGCAGTTACCCTCCTATGTTAGGGACACTACCCACATATTGCAGACCCTTAAAGACGTCCAATGGAAATCACATTATTATTTTGTCACAGCTGACGTAAGTTCTTTATATACAGTCATTAATCATAACCAAGGGTGCAAAGCAATCTCTGATACATTAGATAAAGATTTAACCTTATCAACAGACCAAAAGGCATTTATTATTTCTGGCATTCAATTTATTTTAAAACACAATTTTTTTAATTTTATGTCTAAGTATTATTTACAGGTATGTGGCACCGCCATGGGTACCAAATTCGCTCCCAGTTATGCAAATTTATTTATGGGTAGCTGGGAAGAACATCATATATGGTCCAGTTGCCCATTTGGAGCGGATTTGGTCCTGTGGCGGCGCTACATAGATGATATTATTTTTATATGGTCAGGCACTTTAGAGCACTTAGAAGAATTTAAAAATTACATGAATCATAACACATATAATTTATCATTCACTTTTAATTCTAGTTCGACATCTATAGAATATTTAGATTTACTTATCTCGGCCAATCATGATCAAATAGCAACTTGTACTTATTTTAAGCCCGTACAGGCAAATAATTATCTCCATGCACGCAGTCACCACAATCCCTCTTGGGTTAAAAACATACCCAAAGGACAATTTATCAGACTAAAAAGGAATAGTTCATGTGCCAAAACATTTCAAAGTCAAGCTAAAGATCTAAAGCAAAAATTTCTGGATAGAGAGTATTCCTCCAAAGATCTTGACAACACGATAACAGAAGTGGCAGCGATGGAAAGATCTAATCTTTTACAGTATAAGAACAAAGATAAAAATAAAAATGCTAATATTAGTTTTATAACACAATACAATCAGATGGCACCAAATATAAGGAAAATATTCAAAAAATATTGGCCCATCCTCAAAAAAGATAAAGAACTTGAAGGTATATTGCCAGAACATCCTCAGATAGTATTTACTAGAGCTCCAAACATCGGACGCAAATTAGCCCCCAGCTGCTCATCTCTACAACCAAAGTTGCGTAACAATGTCATAAATAAAGGTTACTTCCCATGCCATAGGTGTACTGCGTGCAAATACAGTACTAAAACATCCCAATACACATCTAATAAGACATCCAAAAATTATACTATTCAACAACACATCACCTGTAAAAGTTCATTTGTAATATATCTTTTGGAGTGTCCGTGTGGTCTGCAATATGTGGGTATGACTACTAGACCCGTCCAAAGACGCATATATGAACATATATATAACATCAGGAGAGGGTTAATAACACACAACGTATCGCATCATTTTCAACAAGTGCACAACCAGGATCCCACTGGTTTGAAATGTGCGGCTATTGAGACCATCACCCCAAACTGGAGAGGAGGAAACGCTGTGAGCCAATTGGGGAGACGAGAGTCTTACTGGATTTACGAGCTAAAGACCTTATCCCCATTTGGCCTCAACGTTGACTTCGATTTAAAATCCTTTTTGGTCAATTGATTCAAGAAGTAAATTGTCCATTCTGTTTTTATTCTTGATTCCTATATTAAAGGGTGAAATAAAGATGATAAATATTAATGTATACATATTGTATTGCATACAATTTTTATTAAATAGTGTAATTTTTATTAATATTGGTAGAAACATTAAGTCCCCACACTATATTGGTAATAAATACTGTCACTTTATAAGCATATATTTTTTTTGATAAATTAAAATTTTTTACATTTTTTCACTATGGAGTTTTTATACACTATACACATATATTTATTATTAAAAATTTTGTTATACACTTGTAAATTAGTATACACTTTATATTATCACACACATATTACATAATGTATATATCATAGATTTTTACACATTTATAATATTCAACCACATATCCTATAGAAAATATATTTTTTAACACATATTATTCTAACCACAAATTGAGATATAGTATAGCACAAAAAACACATAAAGCACAAAAAACATGTTTTACATATATATTATTTCACAGTTTAGTTTAGAATTTCTTTTATTAACACTTATTTTAGTGCTACTATTCACACAGCACTCATTATAATATATTATATAAATATACACTTCACAGGTTGGTTTATATATTTTTATTTATTAGTACCAATTCAGTGCTATGATTCACCAAGCACATATTATAGTAAGTCTATATATATATATTCAGCTGAGATCGTTTTTTAACATTGTTTATATTTTTGCCTTGCACATATTGAGAACTACTGCGCATGTGTGAATAAATGGACATTGACTTCCACACACTGCTGATTGCGCATGTGCAACAATTTAATTAGGGTGCTAATTGGATTTAATTGGACACCTATATAAGAGGACATTGTGGGACACATTGCTAGAACCCCTGAGGAAGAGAGCAGCTCGCTCTCGAAATGCGTAGGGTTAATTTGCTGGGACCTGAATCAGTGCATTGGAATAGCCTGCAAGATCCGTGACAAATCTGCTGATGTTTACCATCTAATCCGCTCGAATCTGCTAATTGGAATCTAACAACCACCGCGAGGAGAGAACGCCAGGGCGGAGGGAGGCCCACGCTGCCTAGCGTGCATAGCTGACTTCTTTGGCCCCAAACTCGGCGCAGCAGTGGTGGGAGCTGCACTAATCCACTGTGTTCAACCTGCTAGAAGCTGCGAGGTAAACGAGGACCAAGAGAGCCACACGCAGTCTGGTGTGCTGTAACCATCACCCTGGCCCTGATCCTGATGCGGTAGCAGTGGTAGCTGGAAAGAGAGAGGGGATACTCTCAGATATATCCACCGCTTTTATATATCTTTCGTCCGGTGACTGGGCACTCCACCCAGTGCAGCTGTTACATGGTCCCATATTAACTGTCTTATTAATTGTTACCCATTGTATTTTTCATTTGTATATGTTTTGTATGTCCAGTGTTTTAATTATTTTATTAAATGTTGTTATTTTCAATTCACCCTTGATCTCAGCTGATATATAATTAATATTATATGTTGTTTGTTTATACAGTATTACACTATGTTTTGTGTTTTTTTACTTTGTTTTTAAGCACATCTCTATCACCTGGAATCCTCATCGGTCTCCTCCTGGTGGTGACTATATCCTTTTTTGTTGGCGCCTTTTATAATACTAATCTTTTTTCTCTTTCTTGTTATCTGACCAGGGGGTCAGTTTTAGTATTTAGGCAGCCCCCTAATTTAGGGATTGATTATTCATATAGTTAGCGCTACCTAATCTGTGTTTTTATATGTAATATGAGTGCATATGTGAATATTCCTGTGTTTAAGGGGGTGCAAGATGCTCCATTAAACTAGGGAACATAACATTACCTAAAACAGGGACGGACGCTATGTTCCCCGAGTTAACGCAGTATCCATGGAGCTAATTATTTGCAAAAAAAAAATGGCCGTACTAGAATAGGATAAACATCATCTTATTATAGGATAACATTGCATTATTTTCCTAACATTGCCATTACTCTGATCCAGACCCTGAAATAGGGTTTTTGCTGGAGTTGGAAGAAAGAGGAGAGGGAAATAATGCTCCTGGGACTGGATTGTCCATGGGCTTTACAGCGTTCAAGAAGGCATGCAGGCAGAGGGTGCTAAGAATCTTCGGAGGTTAATCAAAAGCTGTCATTCAAATCTAAATGTTGCTACCTACGGTACAACTGCAAGACTCTCGCGAGTAAAGCAGCACTGCAAGAACTGGAAGATCAGCTTGAAAAGATTAAATAGGATATTGTTGGCCTTAATGGAGTAAGAAAAAAAACAAAGGCCTCATTGAGCTCATAACACAGATACTTATTATATTACAGAGGTACAGGAAATGGAAGAGTCAGTGGAGTAGGCTTCATCGTTAACAAGAGATGGCAAAACAACATACAGCAGTGGCATATGAAAACTCATCTGAAAGAGCAGCAAGAATCACCATTCAGTTGACAAAAAGATGCAGGCTTCAAATAATCCAAGTGTGTGCCCCACTGCGTGTAAATCACACAGACGATGTGGAAGACTTCTACCGTGAAACCAACCAATTTAACAGCAAAGGAAATTGTCACCTCTCATTATGGGAGATTTAAATGCAAAGATTGGTGCCCAGGACAAGAAATCCATTTGTTAATTTGGTTGTGGCAATAGTGAAGACAGATTGATAGAATGTGCAGCATGTGAAAACTTCTACAGCATGAATTTATTCTTTAAAAAATAAATAAAAAGAGAACATGGAATGGACCCAATGGAATAAGAATGACATTTACAATATCCTAGCTAACAAGAAAGAGATGATTGAAGACTGCACAGTCATTAACCAGTTTGACACTGGAGTGATCACTGAAAAATGACAAATTACATCTAAACGCACAGGTGGAAAGAAAACTGATTAAAAAGAAGACAAAAACAATCAATATTACAAACCTCAAAATAACGGCAGAAAATTTCCACTAAAGCTGAAAAATTGTTTCAGTTTGCTCGAAATTCATGGGGACGCTTTAAGAAATAATTAGGAATAATGTACGAAGATTGTAGTTGGAAACAATTAGATAAGAATAAATATCAGATGAAGCAAAGTAGTTACTGAGGAAGTGACACAAAATGAAGAAATCCTAAAATGCAAGAAAAATAATTGAATATGCGGAGATGAGCAAGATGATCCGAAAGCGTATAACTGAAGATGTAAAAGCCTGTAACTGGGATTAAGAAGAATTAATCTTAAACAACGAAGCAGCAAAATATGATTGGGAAGAAGCAAATCATTGCACTCAGACAAAACTGTGCACTTATCATAAAGACCATTGTGGACTTCTACATGAAATTGTACGAGAACATTGATAACACAGGACATAATCCAGAAGAGGAAGATCAAGAAGAAACCACCAATGATGTACTATGCGTCCTTCCAGAAGAAGTGATAAAAGCAATAAAATCCATGAAGAATGAGAAGGGTCTTGGAAGATAGAATTACAACTGAACTTTTGAAAGAAGCTGGGGAAGATGTAGAGAAAATACTCTTTACATGCTGTTTGAAGAAAAGGGACAATTCCAGAAGACTAGAGTAATGCCATACTGTACTTATACTCTTTCACAAAAAAGACGACAAAGAGGACCTCAAAGGCAAGGTACTTTATCTCACTCTCCCAGTGGATATTCCAGAACTCCTGATACATCCAGGAGGAAGATAAAATAGTGTAGATGTTCAAGGTCTTTCGACTCAATGTGATTCATTCCTATGTTGTTTAAAAACATAGTATAGTGGTGAAATGCGCATTGGGTGTGCTCAACAATCGCAATGTCTGCTGTGATGCAAACGTTCAGGCCACATGATGCATGGCTCGGCATTACTGCATGACACTAGCAAATTGTTCTCCCGGAAATAGGTTGGGAACTTCATCTGATCTAGTGACAAATGAGAGATTTATTACTTGATATGCTATAATTAAATAAAACTACATACAGTAACTCATATATACTTCTTCATTTCTTTCTTTCCTCTACCCTACTGATAAAGGTTATTAAAGATCCAAAACAATATCACAAAAGGTCAGTTCACTCTATAAATGTGAGCATTCGAAGCTACAGAAACACTATAGAGATTGACAGGATTATATACTGTAAACAATCCTGAAAGGAAGCAGTCCTAGAGTTCCCAACAACTCCCTGCAGCTCAGGAACAATAACCCTTTAATAGGCCTAAGGATGTACCAGGGGGTCAGTTGTGATTAGAACTGAGTGCAAAGGTAATATGTGGATGGAACTGTTAGGATCACAACCTTAGAGAGAGAAAACACTGCAGACCAAATGGTCTTCTAAACAAGTTTTTTTTAAATAGTTTTTGTTAGTGACTTGGAACATCATTTTATAGAATTGCATTATATTTTAAGTTTTAGCATGAAAAGTACACTTCTGTTCCTAAACAAAGATGACTAACAATTGGTGTGCACCCAGAATTGGAAGTCTTTTTTCTCTCTTTGCCTTATTTTGATTGCAATATGGAATAAATTCAAGTTAGCACCAAGTTCTCAATTGCCATGATTAAACACTAAAAAAAAAAAAAATGAAAACATGGGATTTGAGTAAGGTATTTCTTCATTTAGTGTATTACAAGGGATTACGACAGCAAAGATTCAATAGGTTCAAATTAATATTCAACCAAACTGATGGTATTTTCTTAACACCATCATTATAAGAACATAATACACTTTGGAGACTATAATCAATAGTAATACAATGAAACAATGTATGTGCTCTCGTTAGTTGCAGAAAATAATAGTCTTAGTTTCTTATGCATTTCCAAGGCCCTTTGTTTTCCCTCAGTAACGTGTGAAGGCAGAGAGAGCATAAGACTGTTTCCTTACAGTAGGTTAGCCTAGCAGTATCCCCCGTTGCACACTGAGAGGCAGAGGCTTCTGAACCTAACTGTAGGAGAGCAGCACAGTTACTTTTAAAAATTTCCATGAAAACTTCACAGTGCTTCCTGTGTTAACTTTTAGCCCCCTTTTCAGTTTATTGCAGGAGCCTACGGTAGTAATGGTAAAGTAGGGGAAGTGAGGGTTTGGCTTTTAGGTTTTAATTTCTTCCATTTATCGTTCTTCATTCTCTCTATTGTTACCTATCACATTCTGGTTAAAATGCAGATGAGGATTCTGGATAAATGTCGTCCAAATGAGCTCACTGAGTGTGCCGCTTTTAATCTTCCTGTCCATTTTAAACATGGGAGCTTCCCTAAAGCTCTCACCTGATTTAAACAATACATACAAAGCACAGCATTAATGGGGCAGTCCAGTTCAGAAATGTCCTCAAAAACAGGTCAATGCTCTTCCTATTTTATTAACTTATTTGGCATATTCTTGTATACCTTTCCTTAAAAAAAGGATATCTAACCGTTCCTTAAACGTATCTACTGTATCTGCCATTGCGGTCTCCATGGGTAGTAAAATCCTTGTTTATTTATTTTCAAATATTTTACCTGGAAATTATAAATTGAGAATTACCTCTCATATTGCTCGGGAGGTATACTGTCCTTGGTACAGTATACAGTGTAGATAATGGAAACAGGCACACGGTCTTATGCAGAAAATATTTAATGTGCCACCAAAAAGTCCAACGTTTCGGCAGAAAACTGCCTTTATCTCCTTGACCTTTTTGTGGCACATTAAATATTTTCTGCATAAGACCATGTGCCTGTTTCCATTATCTACACTGTATTCCTCTGTGATGTCTGGACCTCCCTGGACCCGGTGCACCGGCAGATAAGTACACCCTTCAGCACCCCTCCCTGGACCCGGTGCACCGGCAGATAAGTACCCCTCTTCAGCACCATATTGCAGTGTGCACGTACTTCTCTCTATGACTTGGTACAGTATAAACATCATGACAGCCAACCTAGAACTGTTAACATATCACAATGATGGGTGTTGTAGTTACATAATGAGACAAAATGTCACATTAAGTTGTATAGACTGTCAAATTGCTAAGGTGAACTGGGGGTGCTGTACCTTACATTATGTCCCCATAGTGTATAATAAGCATGTACTGTACAATGCGCTTTCTCACCATCTGACTTATATAAGATTTTTCTTTAGCACACCCAGTTTAGTATAGATTTTGGATGTCAGCGACACAGCATGTACATATGCAAAGCCAAGGATAAATGAGGAGAAGGATCTATACCCAAATATTCAAATGTAACTGAGGCTAGGTTGGTGTTATATCTGCTCTTAGTGTACACAATCATTTCCTTTGCTGCTGGTGAAATCTCCTTTCCTGTGATCCTAGGGGATGACCCTACAGAATGTCATTTGTACAGTCCTTGGGATGAAAAGTTTCCCTGCAAGTGTGTTAGTTTAATTGACACAGCAGAGAAGCTAAATGCACAATCTGAGAGATTGTCGTCATTACCAGCCAATTCAAACCGTCAGGGTTTACACAAAAGATGTGATTCTGTGTCCAAAGGCAATTGAGAAAGCTTATGAGCTTCATTTGTCATAGTTTTGTATTCCCGAGAAGAAAAGGAGATTGAGCTCAATCAGCCGCTTGGTCGTAAGACACCAAATATACAGCGTGTCCGTCCAAGTGACGTTCTAAACAAGCCACTTTCCTTCAATGGGCTGTTAGACTTTAATTCATTCTAAATAATTAGAAAGTGTAATTTATATATGCAAAATATATATAAAAATGTCTAACAAAAATAAAAAAGTATAATAACGTTTTTTTTAAATGACATAACAAAAAACTCAATAATCATGTAAATAAACCTGGATATGCAGTGAGGTCTAACAGTAAATCAAGTAATACTGTAAATAAGGCCGCCGGCATGGTCAGCACTTAGATGCTGACCCGCGCTGAGCCGCGCTCACGCTTGCCTGTGAGCCCCTGCAGCCGCAATGAGAGCGGCTTTAGCAGGGGCTCGCGCACGCTTCCGCAGGTGTGCGGAGGCGTAGCCAACAACGTTTTTTTTAGTTTAAGCACTCACGGGAGCGGAGGGCCGGTCACGTGAGGGCGAACCAGCTCCATGACGTCACTGGCCCACCCCCAGACACGCCCCCTGACGGCGCACGTATTATGGCCAGAGAAAGCACCCGCTTTCCCTCAGCCTCCGCGCGCCTCCGCACGGCTGGAGTCTCTATGGACTCAGCCTAAGAAGCACTTATGGGAGTAAGACTCAGAAGGACTACGGAACTAACAAATCTGTAATTGTTACTGTGTGTAACTCCTCTTTGCCCGGACTTAAAAGAGGGTCACATCTAAGTGCGGTAATATAGATTGGTGCAGGTGTTGGTGCTTAGAGTCTCTCATACCTTTTCTCAGGGTGCTGGCATTCGGGCTGGCTGGTGTTGTAAGCAGGTGGTAATAAGGGTGCCAGGAACTTTATTAGACACACAGGTTTCTTTATTTTCTCAGACTTGCATCATCCATACTTCTTCCCTGGGTGCTCAGGTAGCTTCCCAGAGAGGCACACATGGCTTTGTCGCCTTCCATTACCATTGGTTGCGGATAACATGCAATCTCTTGGTTTAGTGAGGCATTTCCTGGCACCTTCCAGGACTTTGTGCAGTGGTGCATCTTCTATCAAGGTTTCCATCGACACCAGGTAACCTGGTGTGCATAGGCGTAGAGTTGGCATTAAAGCAACTCTAGTTGGGGTACTCTCCTGGATCCCCTGCAATGAGTGCACGCACATTCTCTTTTAGAAAGGGGTTGGATACTTCTGACAGCATTATTAGTGATCCTTCTTAGGTAAGGGACACCCTTCCCTAACTTTAAAATAATAAAAGGTGACCATACTATACACATAAAGTTACACATTTTAGACATACATTTAATACGGTGTGACTCCCTCCTCCGGATTTCTCCAGGAGCCTTGGTCCTGGAATCTTCTGCAGCCCCTTTTATACCCCCTTGGTAAAAATCCCACCCTCATCACTAGGCAGAATAAAGATACTTTAGCCTTTTATGAGTCATACTATGTCAGATAACCCTTCTAGCAAGTTCTGGAACTGAGGAGTGGCCAAACACCTGACATGACTTACTTTTAAACATTGAATTAGCTAAATTTTTACTAGGGCTTGACTTTAACTTTCTAACTTCTTATTAACTTTCTTAACTTTCTTTAACTTTCTAACCCTTTAGTAGAAAAAATTAATACCACCAGGGGTGTTCTATATATATACAGCTGAACCCCATTATAACGCAGTGCTCAGGGTCCACCACATAATGAGACCGCGTTATAACCGGGGTCGCGAAATGGCCACCGACCGAGGACTTACCTGGCATCTGCAGCTCTCTCCTCTCTGCAGCTCTCTCCCTGCGTCATTAGGCTCCATCCACGTGCGCGGCGCACATCTCCAAGGTTTTGTTTTTTATTATAACATTCAATGCTTTATTGCTAATGGACTCACATACACACACCTCCCCCTTACACTAAGAATTTTAGCAGACCATGCAGGAATAGAACCCATGACCCTTCATACACTAGTAGCAATTCTCTATCTGCCACACATAGGATTGGTGTGATGTCATTGACTCTATCAACAAACTTAACTTCTACTGCACAATACTGAAAGGCAGTACTGGGCAGTAGAAGTTAAGTTTGCTGATAGAGTCAATAACATCCCACCAATCCTATCGTGTAGTTGCTAGAGAATTGCTACCAGTGTATGAAGGGTTATGGGTTCGATTCCTGCATTGTATGGTAACATTATTAGTGTAGGGGGGAGGTGTGTGTGGGTGTGTGTGTGTGTGTGTGTGTGTGTGTGTGTGTGTATCCATTAACAATAAAGCATTGAATGTTATTAAATAAAAACAAACCTTGGAGATGTTTTTAAATCTGGAGCCACACTCAGACCGTGTTATATGCGGATCCGCGTTGTAGTGGATCGCGCTATAATGTGGTTGAGCTGTATATATAATATATATACACACACACAATACACTTTGTATTGTGTATTGTGTATGATATGACTTTCTTACCTTGAAAATATTTAACATTTTATTTTTAATTGCACTCACATGACATCAGCATTTTTTACTATTTTATTGCAAAAGGACAAATGTTTTGATTCCCTTAGGACTTTGCCAACACAAATATATTAATTTTAGAGAATGTCATGTGAGTGTTGGCTTTTCAACAATATGCACTACACTCATGCAGCTGTACACCCAGGCAAACTGTATCACATCACTATGACTCTGTGAGTGCTCACCTTCATGCTCCGGGATAGAGATAGATTACTATAGATATCTAGACAGATATGTATTGGAGTGATGTATAGGTTCTATGGGATGCAGTAATAAACAGGCAGTACATATATGCACTGATTCTGACCTTTTGTTTCAGGTACCAATTGTCTGTCGTTGGTCTCATCTACTTCCTGCCACTCCTTGTAATAGGATGTGCATACACCTTCATCGGCAAAACCCTGTGGGCGGGCGAGATCCCAGGGGACTCTTCAGACCGATACCATGAGCAAACAGTGGCCAAACGCAAGGTGAGAGACACTTGCAGCACAGGGAATGTGTATTATGTCACCTTCAAAGTTCCCTTATCTACATAGGGCCACCAGCCAGCTAAAGAATCATGGCAGCATTCTCAGGACGCTAACTCTTATTATTTATTGGTTTGCTTGTAATAAGGAGTAGCTTATTGACCTTTGAAGTGGGTGAACATGGTTTGAATCCCAGTGCCAGATCTCCTTTGAGCGAGTCTCTTTATTTCCCTGTGTGTCAGACACATTAGATTGTAAGATCTACAAACTCATTGTGCCTGCAGAAGTTTATGAGCATTGGTATGTACACTGCTAGTGCTATATAAGAAAAAGAATATTGAGATATTATATTAACATGCTTTAGAAAAACTCCCTCCTCAGTTAATATAACATTGCTGTCCCACTTAGCAACATATTTTAGGTTTGCAACAATCGATGTAACACCCTCTATACTATTTGTAAGGTTAGAATTACAGATGTGGCAAGATTTACTGTCCTCAGCGTTGTAAAGGAACAAGAAAAAGTCTGCGGCACCAGGGGCAGTGTCTGCCGTGATGAAGCTGCGAGGGGTTCATGCTTCTGAATAGGACCCCAACCCCACAGCATCAATCCTTCATTGCCACGGTTGCGTGATCAGTAAATCTTGCTACATCTGTACAAGTGGCATTCTTAGTTCCACTGAATAGGTGGAGAATTTGATTTACCCTTATGGCACCCCGTCCTTATCAGAGAACCAATAAAGATAGGAGAAGGGGCTCCAAGAGTGTAAATTCTTGTTGAGCACACATTGACTTTGTATGTCATTATAAAATGATTTAAAACACTTGTAGGTGTCAGATCTTGGTACAACATTTTTTTCAATCACCTATATGTAACCCCTTAAACATGTCACTGCCATTTTGGTCCATGGAGGGACTGACCCTTTAAATTGTCTTCTCTGTTCTCCCCATGCAGGTGGTGAAAATGATGATTGTGGTAGTTTGCACTTTTGCAGTTTGCTGGCTGCCTTATCACATTTACTTCCTGCTGCAGATCTTCGATTACCAGCTCAACCAGAAATTTTTTCAGCAGCTGTATCTGGGTATTATGTGGCTGGCCATGAGTTCCACCATGTATAACCCCATCATTTACTGTTGTCTCAATGACAGGTGAGTGGGGAATATGACTCTCACTCATTCAACAGTTTCACGCTGTCAGAGGTGCCAGCAAACATTCTTAACCCTTTGGGTATCAAATTGGCCACCAACTCCTCTTATTGACACCCCTGAAATCACAAGCTGATGCACATAGCCCAAAACTTGGAGGATAGAGTTGCAATGTGAAAAGGCCACAATTTGCATCGATATTCCTCCAAACTGTCCCTGATACATCACCCCTCAGGCTAAACACACACACACACACACACACAGACACACACACACTGATGCACACACAGTACACCAGTGCTTCCCAAACATTTTTGGGCAGGTTATACCTGGAGGACTTTTAAAATCTTGAGGCACCCCAGCACATCAGACCACACGCAACCCTTTTTGCTGACACGCACCACACTCTCCCACCTTCTTACACTCTCTGCGTTTACTCCCTTCATATACACACTTCATACTCACCTTTTTCCTCAACACAATCTACATTACAGTCTCACATAGCACACACATCTCTTTCTTATTCACACCCCCCTTCTCTTATACTCCATTCCCTCACACTCATCTTCCCACTCACCCCACACAGACACACACCACTCACTCACCCCTCCACTCACACTCACACCACATTCACACATCTTCTTATGCATGCCACACTCACACAGACACCTCATATAAAAATACCCCTCCCACCTCACTCCCCATCTCGTACTCACTATACACCTTACTCACACATACCTCCCTCCTCCGTACACAAACCTGTCAGAATGTTTCTCCTGTGGGCTGCGACACACTTGACAGATGATAGTGGCATAACAGTGTACAGCAGCACCCTGCTTAAGAAACTGTAGTAGATACTGTCACGGGAGACCAATGCTTTTAACACCAAAATACCTGGATCCTTTGATTGAGCAAAGAGGGAGATCCAATAAATTGAAATGTATTTACAGAATTAACATACACAGCTTGATTTACAATTACAACAAAAAATACACTTACTAGTTACGATGTTAAGTCTTGTTACAGGATGGATCTTTCACTGCATGATAAATCTTAAGTGAATCTCCTTCCTGATGGGCTGCATAGGTTCTTATAGGGTTAATATTCCTATCTTTAAACTCTGCAGCCAATCTCTGCGTGGAACCAAATATTTCCACCTATCCCAGATTTGCCAGTCATGGATAGCCTGGCACTGGGAGCTTCAGCATAGCAACTGGGCATGTGCGACAAATGCCATCTTTTCCCCACTTGTCATGCCAGACCCCCTGCCGGCTCAGTGCCTGAAAGTCGGGGCAGAGCAACCATATGACAGGATGGCTTTGAAATTCTCTTTCTTGCTAACAAAAGGTTTAACACCTCCATATCCTTGCTAATAATTGGTTAACACCTCCATATCTTGGACAGCCTTTGAAACTGGTCCTTTGAAGCTTAGAGGATGGAGTAGCTCCCTCTGTTTCCTATGCAAATGGATTTTTATCCATACTGAATGACTTCCTCTGACCATTACTTTAATAAAAATCGAAACCTTGGGGACTTTAATTCATCAATTTTTTATATACCTTTATAAACATTGTGCTATAACCTTTTTAATGATTTTACCTGACCAGCGCTCACAGCAGATCTCAGCGTTCTGGGACCTTCCTAGCAGGAGCTAGCTAAAATCTGTTCGCTGTGCTGCGGGCCGCTGGGTTTTAAAACCATTTTTTTCCTTTGCGCGGTTACAGGGAAACACTGCTACAGTAATACATTTCATAGTTAGACACAACATGATTCTCACCATCTTATACCTGGTGGGAGACACACATACATGTTTATTGAATGAACAGTGTTTTTGCCATTACTGGGCTGCAGAGCTGACAATCTACATTTTCCCAATATGGCTCAGGGGCCCCCGGCCGGGCCAAATACCTTTATTAATGGCCTGGGTACCCCCTCACCGTCACAGATACACATTAGGCTGTGTCCCCCATGCTGCTGACCGCGCTCATGCTTGAGAGTGGTGACGTCACCAACTCTCCAAGCATGAGCGTTCGGCTGTCCAGCGACTTTTTGTGTAAGCGTGAGTGTGGGGGGTGGGTTAGTGGCCGAGCAGTGACTGGCACTGATTGGCTGAGGAGGTCTGTGCTGACCGCGTTAAGGTGCCAAACGCTGTCAGTGGCCGCGTGGACGCAGCCTTACACAGGCAAAGGCATTGACAGGGAGGTATCTCCTAAAGTCTCCTAGCTACAAAATTGGGGCAAAAGATTTTTTTATTTTTTTTAAACAGCACCAGATTTATTAAAGGTAGAAATCCCATATCTTTCAATTGGATTCATTTTCTTTAGTAAATATTGCGCTGTGTTTTGTCAGTTTAGTATAAACACAGGTGTAAACAATATACACATAATTACACATGCATGCTCACAAATGTACACAGAGACTCAAACATGCCCATATACTGCAGCAGTTGTAAGTGTTGAGCGTATATTGTTGCTACGTAGTATGGCTGCCATTTATCAAAGTCTCCCGGCTCTAAAACCAGGGAAAACTGGTACCAAAAACGCTGCACCAACAGTCAGGAAAATCCCATTCATTTCAATGGGAGTATTTTTTCCTTTATAAATCTGATGCAGGTCTTTTTGCAGCACAGAGACTTCAATCAATAATCCCCTACTTGTGCTCCCCAGGTTCCGCATCGGATTTAAGCACGTTTTCCGATGGTGCCCATTCATCCACGCCGGTGAGTATGAAGGGCTGGAAATGAAATCCACACGCTACCTCCAAACCCAGAGCAGCATGTACAAAATCAGTCGTATCGAAACCACAGTGTCGTCCGTCCTAAGCACCAACGATGAGGATGCAGAGGAAAGTGGAAAGAGCATCAAACGCCTGTCCCTGGACCTCACTTCCAACGGTTCCACCCGCAGCATCCGTAAGGCTATGTCCGACTCGTCCAGCTTCTACTCCAGCAACCTTTCGTAAACGTAATCCTCAGCCAAGATCAACCCGGGTATCTGTTTACGGTGTGAAGTTTCCTACAACTCCTCTAGGCATATCCCACAAATGGGAACTCCATTGTAATCTGGATCTCTTCCCACCTTCTTCATGTTTTATCCCATGAATGAGAGTTTATGATTCCAAAAGTCTTTACAGCTCCCTTACATTTATGCCATGAATGAGTCTGTTTACGATCCAAAAGGCTTTACTCCTCTGTTAAGGTGTATCCTGTAGGCTGTTACTGTGAGATGTTTACATTTTAGTCTTTAATACTCACTAGCAAGTGACTCAGATTGTGTTTACGGTTTAATGCCCTTTTGTTCCTGAGAGTTTACACCTCGGAATAACAACTTTGTTACAAGTTAGCGGCAGACAGAACAAAACTTCTCAAACTCCTTTGGCCTGCAAGCAGCGGTTGAAGTGTCATGATAAAAATACATATGTGGTTAAGACACCAATTGTGCAGATCAAAAGCATTTTAATTTTTTTTTTTAGAGATTGCCTTTTTGTTAACTTTTTTATTTTAACTTCACATAGAAACACAAGAAATATTCTCAAATATGGACCACTTGGCCCAACCAATCTACCCATTTTTCTATCTGCCGTGATGCCTCAGATGCTATTACATAATTGTCTTTCTTTTATATTTAGGATAGCCCTATGTTTACCCCGGGCATTTTTTAATTCCTTTATTGTATTACCACCCCTGTTGTGAGCCTATTACAGGAGTCCACAACCCTTTGAACCATGTATGTATATATGCATATATGTGTGTATATACAACAGAAAATATATTTATGTTAGAGAAAGGTTAAGATTCCTTAATGTTTCAAAAATAAGTCAAAGTTTAGGTTTGAAAATAAAAAGCAGTGGTATTGTACTCCTTGCAGGCCCCTCGATCAACGACTTTTGGGACACCATTAAAAAAAACAAATTCTGAAAACAAGAAAGCCCTAATTTTGAAAAACAATAACATGGGTCTTTAAGACATAAAACAGACATTCAAAAAGATCTGGCCAAACAAAGTCAATTGGTAATTACAGTAGTAACTAGTGTTAGTGGCGAGTTAGATTTTTTTTTCTATTCCAAAATTGGCTAATAAGAGACTTCAAATTTGTTGCAATTTCCAAAGTGAGAGATTTATTAAAAACCAAGATATAACCGTAATTTAGAATATGTGCCATGAAATCAATGTATAATGTCATGTCTTGATTTCAGCTGTGTCATTTGTGTGTGCGAATAATTTGAGGAGAGAGTCTATGGAGTGAGTTACTTGACACATGTATTATAATGGGATACATCATATTCAGCACTTCTTGCATTATGTCTTTCCCCTATCTCTATATTTGTTCCTAAAGGTACAATCCTTTCTACTGGAAAATAAATACAATTGCTTTCCTTCCCCCCCCCTCCACTCCCTCCCCAACATTCCTGCAGCCCTCTTCTAAATAGAACAGCATGGCAGATAGAATCAGGTGAAGCATAAATTCCAGCCTAATAATGTCACTGCCCTCACTTTGGAAGGAGAACCAATAAACAGTGAGCAGAGGATTCTGGGACAGGAAATTGGAGCCTCCCTGATACAGCTCCAATCCTTATTACTAAAACGGTTTATTTCAGTAGATTTGGAAGGTTTTTGTAAGAACTATTCATAGTGCTTGTCATCCATCCTTAGGCCTCGGTCCCGCTGCGCTCGTTGGCGCGGGCGGCAATGTCGCGAGTTCCCCACCAGCAGGGGAATCCTCGCGAGCCGGTCCCGGTCCCCACTGGCGGCACAGCTGACTACACGCTGTCGCGCGTCAGCCGCTGGAGACACCAGAGAATGGTGTTTTCTAGCTTTGACGCGTGACGTGTGTGGCTGTGAGCCAATGGGGAGGGGAGGCTTCGGGAGGAGGAGAGGCTTCGGGGAGCGGGGAGGAGTGTGGAGTGAAAGCAGGTGAGTGCCTTTCTCTGTGTGTGTGTCTGAGTGCCTGTCTGTGTGTGTATGTGTCTGAGTGCGTGAGTGCCTGTCTGTGTATGTGTGTGCCCGAGTGCCTGCCTCTGTCTGTGTGTGTGTGTATGAGTGCGTGAGTGCCTGCCTGTGTGTGCGCGCATGTGTGTGTATGAGTGCGTGAGTGCCTGCCTGTGTGTGTGTGTGTGCGCGTGTATGAATGAGTGCCTGCGTGTGTGTGTTTAAACTTACCTTCCAGCTCCAGCCCGAGTCCGTGGAGGGAGGGGGGGGAGAGTAGCGGGTCCCTCCGCTCAAGCCACGCCCCCCCTCCCTGTCAAACCGCCCACCTCCCGATCAAACCTCCCACCTCCCGCCCACCTCCCGATCAAACCTCCCACCTCCCGCCCACCTCCCGCTCCAGCTCCCGCTCCCTACAGACCGCAGATCGCGGTCTGTGTATCTCAGCGCACCGCCTGTCAGCAGCGCAGGTGCGCTGACTCTGGGAGCGGGGCCTTAGCCTTACTTCATGTGACTTGCTTAGCTTAACCAGGACAGTACATTTAAATGACCAAGCTTAAGATGGTGTTGAAACTATCACATTTCAAACAGGGTCTATACTTACATTAATGTGAAAGACAAAATGTGTTTAAAAATGAAAGATGCTCCATGATGCATTATGGAGAAATGGAACATTCTAGAAAAAGCTACAAAACAATGTTCCCAGCACTCATAAAAGACACAAGAAAATAGGTATAAGCCAAAATTATTTAATGAAGAACAAAACACATACCCCCTGGGGGTACGGGTTAATGTAGCAAAATACACAAAGAGTCAAGGAAAAATGGGAGAAAACAGGGAAAAGGGGAAGGGTGGAAAGGAAAAACACAATGGGGAAGGAAGGGAGGGTGGGGGACGGGGTGCAAACAAAAGGTGATGCAGGTGAAGGCGGGCAACGTTTCAGGGTTAAGATCCCTTCTTCAGGCCCGTTCCCAAAGGGCAATAGGTGTTTAATGGTACTTCCCCTTTACCCTGTAAAAACTACCTAAATTAAAGTGAAAAACTAAATGAAGTCAATACAGGTAAAAAAAAAAAAAAAAGAAGGTAAATCCTGGTGAAAAAAAATCAGTCTAGCACCTCAAAGAGAAAATGCACTTAAATAACGCTCTATATACGCATGTGGAAGCATAGACTGCAAAGAGCCCTATAACTCCTCAGCTGACGCACACTGTAATAAGTAGAACCAGAGTATGTACCACAGGCAGAAACTGCTGATAGTCTGGATATAAATTTTTAGAAAGTTATTCTATTCTGTGCATCTTAGCACTCCCCACGAAGAGAGTGAACAGGAGGAACACCGCCCTATGGACTATAACAGACATCCAAGCTGCACTTTAGACTTATACGGGTTGGTAGAATAACTTTCTAAAAATTGATATCCAGACTATTAACAGTTTCTGCCTGTGGTACATTCTCTGGTTCTACTTATTATAGTGTGCATCAACTCAGGAGCTTTATTTATGTGCATTTTCTCTTTGAGGTGCTGGACTGAATTTTTTTCATCAGAATTGAACTTTTTTTCACCTGGATTGACTTCATTTAGTTTATCACTTTAATTTAGGGAGTTTTTACAGGGTAAAAAGGAAGTACCATTGGATACCTATTGCCCTTTGGGAACGGGCCTGAAGAAGGGATCTTAACCCCAAAACGTTGCCCCCTTCCTCTGCATCACCTTTTGTTTGCACCCCCACCCCTCACCCACCCTCCCTTCCTTCCCATTGTGTTTTTCCTTTCCACCCTTCTCCTTTTCACTGTTTTCTCCCATTCTCCCTTGTCTCTTTACGTGTTTTGCTACATTGACCTATACCCCCAGGGGGTACATGTTCTGTTCTTCATGAAATAATTTTGACTTATACCTATTTTCATGTGTCTATTATGAGTGCTGGGAACATTGTTTTGTATCTATTGTTGTGGATGAAATAGGGTTCCTCTTGTTCCACGCTGCACCAATCAATTCACACATTTTCTATTTTGAGTGCTGCCTATTTCTTTTCTGTTACATTCTAGAAAAAGCTGTCTCGACATTCGTGAATAATGGTATCCATGACAACCTCGGGCCAATCAGAGTGCTACGTGGCTCAAAGTTCTATTCTGAAGGGGGTTAATTGGAAAGACTTTATAGAACAGAGCATTCTGATTGGTTCTTGTACTTTCTCTAATTTTTTTGTGTAAATAAACCCTTTTTCGGGCAAGTTCAAGGAAATCCTTATGTACTTGCTGCAAACCGACACCTACGCTTATGAAACTGTGCAACCGTTCTCCTCGTAATATAAACAGTGTAATTGTATAGCTCTGTAACGTGTGCTCCATGAGCTATTGTGTAGATGTGGTTGAGTATGACCAGCGGTGGTTATCTCTGTAACATGATATACATGTTTTCACTGTCAAAACTAAAGCTGTATTTTCACAAATAAATGTGTTATTTCATGAAGCTGTTTTAGTGGAGAACTTTGATGATAGGAAAAGCAGCACTGCAGGCTACAACACGGATTTACCTCTTGGTCAGATGGGCCAGCAATTCACTGTATTATACATGTAAAAACGTAGCGGTACTCTGGAGCTTGTTAAAAAAGAAACTGTGGTACTCTGAGCTTTAAATAAAAAATGAATGGCACTCTAGGCTTGTAAATTAAAAAGTAGTGGTAGTCTGGCCTTCCAAAACTAAAAAGTAGAAGTGATACTATGGTCTTATATTTCTAAAGTAGTAGTTCTCTGGGATTGTAAATCTAAAAAGTAGTGGTATGCTAGGCTTGTAAATAAAAGCGAAAGTAGTTATACTCTGGGCTTTAAATTAAAAAGTAATGGTACTCTGCATGTCCTGGTACCACCACACTTTATCAATTCACTCAGCCATCCCTCCTGTATCATTTCATAATAAAACCCAGCATCCTTCAGTCTGTGAGTGGCTTCTTCTGTGTCAGTATCACTTTGCTCTCCTTCTGCTCTACTGACCTGGAGTCCGGGAAGATACTGATACAGTACTTCAGAATAAACTGTGCTGTGTTGGAATCAAAATCCAATTATTACATTTTCTAACTTAGTGTACAGTATGTGTTATCGAATGCAAAGCCTTATTCCAAAGGTAGACTGAAGCACTCAAAGCGCAAAACTTCCACTGGTTGTTTTGAAGGTGATCACACAGGGAATCTGGAAGCAGGAACTCTCAGGATAATATAAAGAGAGAAAAAGAAAATATAGTGCAACACAGTTTAATAAACATAAAATAGAGCAAAGAAGCTCAGGCCAATCACATACTATAGATGTTAAATAGGCGATTTGACCACTCTGGGTCCTGCAGTGATGTACAGCTGTACAACTGGAATGGAAGGTGTCTGTGTATGTAGTCCAATGCTTCCTCGCGCTGCTTACTTCTGGGTTCGGGTGGCGGGTGACGTCATCAACCTCGACGGCCAATAGGGATCCTACCCTGGTCCCAAACCAAACCCCCTGGTTTCGCCGATAGCACCGGTTCTCTAACTTGCAATGTGCTGACCTGGATCGGTGGCTGTATAACCTAAGTACCCGATGTCTACCCTCTAAACCGGTGCTATCGGCGAAACCAGGGGGTTTGGTTTGGGACAAGGATAGGATCCCTATTGGCCGTCGAGGTTGATGACGTCACCCGCCACCCGAACCCGGAAGTAAGCAGCGCAAGGAAGCATTGGACTACATACACAGACACCTTCCATTCCAGTTGTACAGCTGTACATCACTGCAGGACCCAGAGTGGTCAAATCGCCTATTTTACATCTATAGTATGTGAGTGGCCTGAGCTTCTTTGCTCTATTTTATGTTTATTAAACTGTGTTGCACTATATTTTCTTTTTCTCTCTTTTTATATTATCCTGAGAATTCCTGCTTCCAGATTCCTCCTGTGTGATCACCTTCAATACAATCAGTGGACGTTTTGCGCTTTGAGTGCTTCTGTATCTGAGGGGTTGCCTAATCCTTACACCAGCAGCATCTCCATTGGTGATATTAATTTGTATTTAATCATTTGATATAGTTATTTTTATAGGGTTTGCGCTTTACTATCTTGTGCAAAAGGTAGAATGAAGCCTAGTGCATAGTATCCATTTTGTGGCAAAAGCACGTATTATTTTATTTTCAAATTCTTACACCTGTGGGGACCTGCAATGTAAAAAAAGAATACAAATAGTGTGTCTATTTTTATCTCCCTGCTTCTTGAGAAGTTAAAATGGCTGCCGGCAGCTTGCTTACCATTGAGTCAATCAGTTCCGGTGACGTCATGACATTTTGCCAAATGAGTATGCATTCTGGGGGTAGATTACAATACATAATGTCCTTTTTAACATTCAGAGAAGTGCCTGGGTAACATCAACAGGTGACACCAAGGGGCAGCCATATTCAAATAGGGTTACTACAGTCACAGAGGTTTGCTACTCTAAAACAGCAACTCCACCTAAAATAAACATGCTGTCATATAAAGCAGTGCTGAGTATGTGTGGCCCGATGATGAGCAGGGGAAAACAAAAGTTCTGATTTTGCATCCTTGTCAAATGTAAGAAACATGAAACTCAATCCTCAATCTCTGGCACTCAAGGAGTTAAATGTGATGCAGATTTTTATCCAGAGTCTGCAGCCGACTCAGAATTAAATAGATATTTTTTACGCCAGGTAAAATCAGGAAGGGGGGGGTGAAGAGTCTTAATGTATATATCCCATTACAATACTGTGTCAAGTAACACCTCTTGTAACTCTCGAACGGCCAGACTACACTAAGACCCACCCCGGGTTGACACCCCCGATCCGGCATGTACTGCCATTTAAGTCTACACCGGATTTTGTGCGTTACCCCGCAACAAACTTTATAGAATTTACTCAGAAATCTGGCGGAATTTTTTTGGGCGGAGGGGGGAGGTTATTCATAAAACCAGAGATCCCACAAAAAATTATAACGGAGACCAATAATTACAGGCAGGACTGTAGCACAAATATAATTACAAACAGAGGCTTATAATGTCAGCAGTACAAGGGCATATTGAGGTTTGTGTGTAGTTTTGCACTTCTGAGTGCATATCTGTTTACAGTATGTTTATAATTGCATACTGTATATAGGTGTGTCTGTATTCAGATTGTGTGTATGTGTGTATGTGTGTATGTGTGTATCAACGTCTGTGTATTTAGAGCATTGCCTAACTTTACCACAGTATGATGAGGTTCTAATGGATGCCAAAAGACTCATTCCAGTACCGGAAGACACTTTACACCCCATTCAACTGAATGTATATTCTGATGCCGGAAAGTATCTTATTCCATAGTACCATGTCTGTCTACTGTATCAGAGCATTTGTGTGTTTGTTATTGCCTGTCCTGCCCTGGTTGATACCTGTACCCACGAAACCACCTGCAAACAACTAAAAGAACCATCCTTCAGCCACATCTAGTCTTAGTTCTATCTCTCTTGATGCACAACTAGAGATCCTGGAAGCTTCTTCGGATGACAATACAGGAGATCAGAATTTCCGGCTTGCAACGCTCAGCCACGTACAGTATCAGCTGTCTGTGAGCTGTGCGCTATCAATACCCGAGCAATTTATAAATCCCTTGTCAAGTAACTAGAGATGTGTGAATTTTTTCACAAAGATTCACGAACAATGCAAACATATTCAGGGTTTTTGGTGCACGTGTTTTTTTGCAAAGTCTGGGTACATTTTCTTTCGCTGAGCTTTAAAAGAGCGTTAAAATGTGCAGGTCACATGACCCTTACAAGCTGCAAATGTTGCTAATATCTTAAATGCAAAATGTAAGAAAGAGTTTAGCAAAGCACTTTTGAAGACATTTACACATTTCAACAAGTAACTTGTCCTATAACTCTCTAAATCGTACTGTAGGCTGACACAGAAGAAGCAAAAGGAGTCCAAGTCCTTGGTTGATTGACGCATTCATTAAAATACCTTTCTAGCATTCATTTGAGGAGCTGGATTCATCACTCGGTCTAAAGCACTTCTCTTATTTGCATATCAAGGGGTTTATTCCCAGAGTCTACTCACTGAAAAACAATTGCCAAAAACAGCTCCATGTTTCTATAATAATTATTGCTATTTTAGTATTTCTTGCATCAGCTTTTGCACCCTATAAACTTTATTAAAAAAAACAACAATTTTTAGTAAAAATACTGATAAGTGGTTACAGATCTGCCTATTTATTGCTGGACTATATATTGAAGTAAACGTATACATTATTTATCTTTGCTTATTGATCCAGCACTTTTTTGCCAACAAATATATTACTATCAAACCCCCCATATGTATCAAAGCAACAACACTGTATTAGTTTGTTACATCAATGCAGTGTTTTTTTTAAACTTCCCCCTTACTGCTCCCTATAACCCTGCCCCTAACTGTTCCTATACCCTCTCCCTAAAACACCTCCCCTAACTGGTCCTATTACCTCTCCATCAACAGCTCCTTTAACCTTTTCGCTAACTCCTTCTATAACCTCTCCCGATAACTCCTTCTCTAACTGCTATAACCTCTGCCTATAACTCCTCCCCTAACTGCTCCTATAACCGCTCCCTATAACTCCTCCCCTAACTGCTCCTATAACCGCTCCCTATAACTTCTCCCCTAACTGCTCATATAACCGCTCCCTATAACTCCTCCCCTACCTGCTCATATAACTGCTCCATATAACTCCTCCCCTAACTGCTCCTATAACCGCTCCCTATAACTCCTCCCCTAACTGCTCATATAACCGCTCCCTATAACTCATTCCCTAACTGCTCCTATAACTCCTCTCCTAACTACACCTATAACTGCTCCCTATAACTCCTCCTCTAACTGCTCATATAACCGCTCCCAATAACTCCTACTCTAACTGCTCCCTATAACTACTGTCTAGGACAACTTGCCACAGCCAACTCGCCACAGTCCCTTCTCTGCAGCCAACTCGCCGCCACCGATCAACCACCAAGGGCAGCTCGCAATCGGCCATCTTGCCATGAAGGTAACTCCATAACCTTACCCCAAAAGCCCCTAACATTAAATCCTTACCTTAACCCGTTAACCACTTACCCTTAAATCCCTAAACGTAATTCCTTATCCTAACCTGTTAACCCCTTACCCAAAAAATCCTAAATATAACCTAAATATTACCTAAAACCCCTTAACCCTTACCTTAAAAAGCTGAACATTAACCTTTACCATAAAACCCATAATCTGAACCCTTGCCCTTAAATTCCTGATTTTAACCCCTTACTCCCTAATCTTAACCCTTTACACTAAAACCCCTAACGTTAACCCCTTAATAACTTACCTTAGCAGTGAGACGACCAGCAGCGAGCTGCCCTCAGCGGTGATGAGTTGGCTGCGATGAGATGGCTGGTGGAGAGTTGGCTGTGGCAAGTTGTTCCATTACACTATAACTCCTCCCCTAACTGCTCCCTATACCTCCTCCTCTAACTGCTCCCGTAACTGCTCTATATACTCCTCCTCTAACTGCTCCCAATATCTCCTCCTCTAACTGCTCCCGTAACTGCTCTATATACTTCTCCTCTAACTGCTCCCAATATCTCCTCCTCTAACTGCTCCGTAATTGCTCTATATACTTCTCCTCTAACTGCTCCCAATATCTCCTCCTCTAACTGCTCTTATAACCATTCCCTATAACTGCTCCCATAGCCGCTCCCTATAACTCTTCCCCTAACTGCTCATATAACTGCTCCCTATAACTCCTCCCCTAACTGCTCATATAACCGCTCCCTATAACTCCTCCTGCAACTGTTCCTATAACCGCTCCCTATAACTCCTCCCCTAACTGCTCATATAACAGCTCCCTATAACTCCTCTGCTAACTGCTCATATAACCGCTCCCTATTACTCCTCCCCTTACTGCTCATATAACCACTCCCTATAACTCCTCCCCTTACTGCTCATATAACCGCTCCCTATAATTCCTCCCTTAACTGCTCCTATAATCACTCTTTATAACTCCTCCCCTATCTGTTCCTATAACCGATTCTATAACTCCTCCCCTCACTGCTCTTATAATGCTCCCTATAACTCCTCTCATACCTGCTCTAATACCGCTCCCTATAATTACTCCTCAAATTATTTCTAGAACTGGCCCCTACAATGGCAAATAAAAAAATAGTAGTGGTCCTACCCCCCCATGTACCATCCCACTTCAACTACTTAGTATGCAGTAAAGCTACCCAGTGGCATGGAGTCTCAAACCTTAATTTCCCACTTCAGAGACTAGCTCCCTCCTTGATCACAAAGTGCTGCAGTCCCGCTCAGTAATATCTATGCCGCCCCAGAGGCTGGATAGAGAATGATGTCCCCTCATATTCTCCCGACAGGAGAGGGAGAGGATCCGCAGGAGCTGGAGAAAATGAGAACCCGGCGGCCATCCGAGTCCAGGAGAAAGGATCAGATCAATGGGGGAGAGATGAAGCCTGCAAACACTGGAGCCACGTGTGGGGGCAGAAACGAGATGCACTGAGCAAAGCACCCCGCTGAAAAACCAAAGCACCCACCCCCCAACTCCTCTCATCATGTAGCAATGTTTCACCGATACAAGTTCTGCCACTGTACTGTATCTGTCTGATAATCCTGGTGTTGTTTTTTTTTTCTAATTAATATTTGAACCACTTCTACGTTGCAGGCCCCTCTGGCATGGAAAGGGTTGGGGGGGGGGGGTTATCTCCACTTCATGTGTGGCAGGTTTTGGGATTTTATTTTTAAGACCTCTACAACATCTAGCTTATTGCTTTTTCAAATGATCTTCTTTTCTGGGGGTTTTTGTTTGTTTACTTTTTAGTTTTTTGGGGGGGAGCGGAGAAAAATACGGTGCTTTTTATCTCTTAACCTGTTAGGCTTTTTATTTATATTTTTATTTTTTAATAAATCTGACTCTGTTTGATTTTCAAACAAAAGACAGGGGTGCCCAATGCTGCATCCAATTGACAAAACATATAAAGTAATAAGTATAAAGTTTAAATACTTCAATAATAATAATATTTTCTTAGTTATTTAGTTAAACCAAAGTTTGGTTATTTAGTTTGGCCAAAGTGTCATAAGCCTGCATACAGTACCACGTCATGGTAAACCAAAATAAATAACCAAGTAAATATTATTATTGAAGTATTTAAACGTTATACTTATTACTTTATATATTTTGTCAATTGGATGTAGCATGGGGCACCCCTGTCTTTTGTTTGTATACATTGGCCACGCCCAGTAGAACTCTTATTGACATATATATATATATATAATGTGGAGGGTGTTGGAGTTAGAGTGTGCTGGGAATGTGTGTGTTTCTGTTCGATTTTCACCAGAAAATAAATCATCACAATCCCCTTCGTGCACAGTTCAATGGGACCCGTTTTACCCATAATGCACTTCAATGTGACTCCCCTTTTACCCAAAATGCACTTCAATGAGACTCCCCTATTACATACAGTACACCATGTGCGTCTTATCCATAATGCCCTTCAATGGGGTCCCACTTTTATACACACTATGTACTTAAATGGGATCCCCCTCTTTCATGTACCAAGTACTTCAATGGGATCCCCCTCTTACCAATAAGACACATCAATGGGATCCCCCTATAGCAATACAAAAAAACTAAAAACAAGCGCTAGACCATATAATTAAACAGTGCTGTGCACAAATATAAGCAGCCTGGTAATCTACTGGGAAATTTTCTCAAATCTACCCAAAAAACAATATAAAAATACAAATATAGAATTATAACCCGGCGCGTGTATATAGGAATAAGTGAATAAACCAAATATAATAGTCCATAAAAGGATATACGTGACTAATGTGGATAAAGTCCTTTTCTTCCAAGCTTGAGTGGTTAACAGATGAAAGAGAGACAGAAGTTTGCGCAATATATAAAAACTTTAATGACGCCTCTAGACCTAAAACAGAATAATACTCACAAACAAACGTGAGTTTCAAAATCAAATTAGAAGTGCCCGACCCGGCACACCCATCATCAATGTTCAGTCACTGTTAGTCCTTGCCGGTATCGCTTGTACCTCGCCTAGTTCCGGCGCCACCGAGATGACGTCACCGTCTCCGTTCCTGACTGACAGTTAGACGAGTTTCCAGGGCAGCATCTCCTTAGGCTCCTCCCTACGCGTTTCGTGACGGGGAACGTCACTTCGTCAGGGGTTGTGCCGGGTTGGGCACTTCTAATTTGATTTTGAAACTCATGTTTGTTTGTGAGTATTATTCTGTTTTAGGTCTAGAGGCGTCATTAAAGTTTTTATATATTGCGCAATCTTCTGTCTCTCTTTCATCCCTCGTTGGAGATCAAGATACAGGAATCCTGGAACAGGCTCAGGAGGCATTTCTTCCTTAGAAGAGTCTTATCCTATATCCAGCGGATTTGGGGATACCACATGGGGTTCGTGTTACACCTGAAGCTCTCTGGACTTGGAAGACTCCAAACACAGTTTCTCTCCACTGTATGCTACCTACCTACTTATAGTAAGTGGGCATTTATTTGAGTTTCATGAGTAAGGGGTCATTTGCTGTTAAACAATACTGCGCAATGGTTTGCCCTGTTTTATGTCTCAACTTATAGGACAGCATTTCATTGTGAAGAGGAACGCTTTCTCTATGTGCTTTGAGAATTGAGTCTATCTCCCATCTTTTAACCACTCAAGCTTGGAAGAAAAGGACTTTATCCACATTAGTCACGTATATCCTTTCATGGACTATTATATTTGGTTTGTTCACTTATTCCTATATACACGCGCCGGGTTATAATTCTATATTTGTATTTTTATAATGGGATCCCCCTGTTGCACACAATACACATATTAGTTGGATCCTCCTCTTGAAAATCAGGATCTTCCTTTATAAACATCATGTTCTCCCATACTCTTTTATGAGATCTACCTCTTTAAAATCTGAACTGTAACTCATGTGAATCAATAGGTGTAGAACTGTGTCCATAACCTTATTAGTCTGTGTATTAAAAAGGTTACATTTCCAGTTCCTGTGTTCCTATAGAATCCCTTTGAGATGTGATTTCATTCTTACTACAAAATCTGCACATTTACAATTTTGTTATATATTTGAAAGAAAATAAATATTCACATTAAACTACCCTGTGTATTCTTCTAGATAAATATGTTTAAGCTAGTTACTTTACACTTAGGGCCCAATACAATACACCTATTTTTGGTCAAAGAATGTTACGGAGCTAAAGCTGACTTCACTCTGTTCAGTAAAGGGCGAAGACACAGCCAAAATAACTCCAGGGTCAATTCCGAGATTTCTTTGGCCGAATTGAAAATTAGAATGAAAAGGTTCATTTTTGTCAGAAGTTCAATCCCATGCCAATTGTAACACTGAAGAGCTGTAATACATCAATCACACCTGGATCAGAATTGTATTTTTTGGGCTAGTGTAGAACCGACCAATTTGTAAATCTATAAAGTGAACCTAATTTGACAGTCTGCACTTGGTAAAACTTTTTTGTAATCATAAAATAACACTATCAACCCTTTTCTAACCATAGTGGCAATGAAGACATACATCAAGCATGGTTTCATGTATTGGTCTATGCATATATTTGTATATGTGTGTGTGTGTGTATATATATATATAGGAAGGAAATAGGCGTAGATAGAGCACAGCTCCAGACATCCTGTAATAAATCTCCAGGGAAAAAGACCAGGCCACTCCAAGAATATAAAAAAAAAAGAAGTTATTTATTGCTAGCTAAACATACAGGGAAAAGGGGACTGAATGAACGCACCTACGCGTTTCGTACAAAGAGTACTTTATCACATACAGTATATAGCACTGTAGCACTGTTCTCCCCCCTCCCCCCCCACTTCCCCCACACCAGTGGGAGATACACAGCCCCTGCTACCTGTGTGTGTGGTGCGATACCTGTTAGGACCAGGAGAGCTGAGTTGGACCTGCGATGGTATGGAAATCAGGGCAGGCTTAGGTTCTCTTGGTAGTTAGCGCCTCAAGCCGTAGTGGGTTCCAGGGTGTGCAGAAGTCAGCCCCCACTATTGCATACTTCTCCCTCCTGCCCAAGAACTGATACTTATTTATTTATTTATAAAATGTTTTACCAGGAAGTAATACATTGAGAGTTACCTTTCGTTTTCAAGTATGTCCTGGACATAGTTAATATATGGTTAAAAATACAGTTACATAAATGAACAGGGTATACATTATACAGTATACAAAACATTGCATGCACAGTTAGAGAAGATGTATATTATAGGCATATGAAACCGTTACCGACCAGATTAAAATGGGAGACAGCCTTTGTTTTGAAAGAACTTAAACTGGTGGTGGATGTGAGAGTCTCCTGTAGGTTGTTCCAGTTTTGGAGTGCACGGTAAGAGAAGACGGAGCGGCCGGATATTTTGTTGAGCCTTGGGACCATGAACAGTCTTTTGGAGTCTGATCTCAGATGATAAGTGCTGCATGTGGTATTGGTAAGGAACTTGTTCAGATAGATGGGTAGCTTGCCCAGAAAGTATTTGAAGGCAAGACAAGAAAGGTGAACTTTGCGCCAAGACTCTAGTGATGACCAATCTAGTTCTTTGAGCATTTCGCAGTGATGTGTGTTGTAGTTGCATTGGAGAACGAAACGACAAATTGAATTGTAGAGGGTGTCAAGTTTGCTAAGGTGGGTTTGGGGTGCCGAGCCATATACTATATCTCCATAGTCTATATTTGACATTATCATCTGCTGTGCGATACGCTATCTGACCAGCAGGCTTAGGGAGGATTTGTTCCTGTTAAGTACACCTAGTTTGGCATAGGTTTTGGATGCTTCCTCTCTCCTCCAGAGCAGGAGCAGGAATCCACTAAATCTGTCACTCCCTCCTAGGAGAAAAAAGATAGGGTGAGCTCATAGTCTATACATATACCAGTTAGGCTTACACAGACCATGAGTCACCACCTTACTTCTGTCACTCATAGGAGGAGGATGAGGGGGTCAACAAGCCCACAGATTAACCCCTTACAACCTTACAGACCCTTACATAACAGGGGGGGTGGGGCGAAGATAAGCAGAAAAGACATACCCTGTTACATATATATATATATATATATATATATATATATATATATATATATATATATATATATATATATATAAAACTATTAAGGTTATGGTGGGTAAAAAAAGTGACTGAAACCCTCCACAGTAAAGCATAAAGCAACTGTAAATATTCCTGTATATTCATTTGCATGTCTTAGACAGGTCTGCAACCCTGTCTTTCACCATTATCACCCAGCAAACAGCACTTCCACTGCAGCAAGGGATTCTGGGAAATGACATGCAAATGAGCACACAGTGCCACTTTTTATCTCATGCTCACATTACATGAGCAACCCTTAGTCAATGCATGCTGCTTTAAACACAGCTTTTAAGCAAGGACTTGGGAGATGCAAAGTCAGTTAACCCACTCACAGACATTTTTGTTTTGAAAATTCTTTTATTATGCAGCGAATCTTTACAACAAGATTATAACAGTACATAAATCATTTTCCAAACGAAAAAAAACCGCGACGTTAACAACGGCGCAGTGCATATCCCACACAACTCACATACATTTTTATTAATGGTTTCCCCAAAAGTAAAAAAACTGTGCCGAACACGGCGGTGCAGTGCATTTATACGTATGCACCGCACCACAGACATGACATATCATACACACATTATCTCTAACTTTATTGCACAGAAAAACTTTTGGGGCGGGGGAGTAAGGGGGGTGGGGAGGGGGGTGTTTAGTCCTCCTCCTCAGGGCCGTCAAAGATGGAATAGTCCTTTAGCAGGCTGTGGAGCAGCCTGCGACAGTCCTGTACCGACATCCTCTTCTTCCCCTTGATCAAACGTTCCCTGGCGAACAGTAAAACGTCCTTGAAACAGCACATTAGACGCCAACCGGCTTCGATTGCGTCCTCTGTGTGTGTTCCTGTGAAAAGTCCGTGGAACACCGAGTAGTACGTGACGCACTTCCTCGGTATACAGTCCATTAAGTCAGTGTCCAGCGCGCGCAGCAATGCCTGCGCAAAGGGGCAGTTCCAGAAGAGGTGTATGATGCTTTCCTCCACTGGGTTGCACCTGGGGCAGTGCCTCACGAGGCTGAGTTTACTCTGGTACTTGTCCGCATTCACAGGGAGTCCCCCGTGTATGGCCTGCCAAGCAATGTCTTTGTGTTTGTTCATTAGTCTTTTCGATGCCACATTCCTCCACATCGTTCCAAAGGTGTTGGGGTGGAGACCTGGGACCGATTCCATGATGTCTTTAGCCCTGATCATTTTGTAGATGACCTTGGGCTTCCACAGGTCTGGTTTTACTCCCTCCAGATTGTTCTGCCTCACAAACTTCTTCACGTCCTTGTAGAACCAGGGCGTGCGCCAGCTGTAAGGGATGGAGCTGTCCCACTTGTCCCACCCCAGTGCTCTCCAGAGCAGCAGGAGTAGGAGGCGGGACATGGAGTAGCCGGAGGAGTCTTTGTCGCAGTCTCTCAGGATGATCCGCACGCAGTTGCTTACAAAGAAGGCGCGCAGCATAGTGGGGATGTCGGGGATTCCTCTACCCCCCTTGTGCTGCTCTTTGTACATCACCTCACGCTTTCCCCTCTCAAACTTGGCCCCCCAGACAAAGCGGAACACTGCCATGGAGATCTCCTGGCAGGTTCTGGTCGAAGGCGGGTATGCCTGGGCCACGTACTGCAGGACAGGGAGGATCTCGTTCAGCAGTACCAGCTTTTTCCCCTCAATGGTGAGGGGTCTGAGGCGCCACAATCCGATCTTCTGCTTCACCCTGTTCAGCCTCTCGTTCCAGCTCTTCAGGGCAGCGGCCTCGCTCCCCACACCAAACCAGACTCCAAGGATTTGAATGAGGCCTGCTCTGATGGGGAAGGGGAGGGGGTCGGCAGTCAGGTTCCAAAGCCCAAATAGCTTGGTCTCTGACTTCCCGCAGTTGACTTTTGCTCCTGAAGCTTTCCCGAAATCCTCGCACGTCTGGACCAGCGTCTTCACCGACCGGCTATCTGCGCAGAAGATGGTGACGTCATCCATGTAGAGCGAGCACTTCACTTCGCGTCTCTGGGGTCCTGGCACGACGATCCCTCTGATCTCTGCGTCTCGTCTGATGCACTGGGCCAAGAGCTCTATACAACAGACAAAAAGGAGAGGTGAAAGAGGGCAGCCCTGCCTAACCCCTGAGAGGACAGGGAAGGGGTTAGTCTTCCATCCGTTCACGATCGCCACACTGCAAATGTCAAGGTACATCAGGTTAACATAAGAACAGAACATCTCCCCCATCCCATACTCACGCAGCACCCTGCCCATGAAATCATGGGAGACACGGTCAAAGGCCTTCTCCTGATCAAGGGTGACCAGGGCCGCGTGTACACGGCGGTCTTTGATGTAGTGGACTGCGTCTCTGATTAGGGCGAGGCTGTCTGCGATCCTGCGTCCGGGGATGCCGCACGTCTGGTCTGGGTGGATGATCTGGCTGATGACCTTCTTCAGTCTGTTCGCTAGGACTTTTGCTATGATCTTGTAGTCCGCGTTCAGGAGGGAGATGGGACGCCAGTTCTTGAGGTCGCACCTCTCCCCCTTCCGTTTGTACAAGAGCGTCAGCATTCCTTCCCTCAGCGTTGGGGGCATCATACCTTCTGCTTCCATTTCCCTGTAAAGCTCGAGCAGGTCCGGGCCGATCAGGTCCCACAGCTTCGTGTATAACTCAGCTGGGATACCATCTCCGCCCGGCGTCCTACCCTTCTTAATGGATTTGGTTGCAGCGTGGAGCTCCTCCAGCGTCAGGGGGGCGTTCATGGCTGCTTTTCCTGCCGGGTCGATGGTGTTTGTAATCCCTGACAGGAATTTGTCAGCCTGGTCTCGGTCTGATGCTTTTGGGGAGTAGAGGTCTTCATAGAAATCTTTCACGACTCCCATGACTTCCTCCTTCCCCTGCTGCACGTTGCCATCTTTGTCTCGCATTTCCCTCAGGGGCATGTGGGCAGAGTGGAGTTTCTTGAAGAAGAAGGCATTGCATTTCTCCCCCCTGTCAAGGTTCTCCACCTTGGAACGGAAGATGATTCGTCTGGATTCCTCCTCAAAGTGCTTTTGCAGGCTCTCCTTGGTTTCCTCCAGGTCGTCATCCACGTTCCATCCGCAGCGTTTGAGGTCATGCAGGGACTGCAGCTTGCGCTGCAGGCCCTCGAACTCCCCCTTCCTCTCACATGCCAGGCGTCTGCCCTTTGCCTGCAGGAAGCAACGGATCCTTATCTTCGTGAATTCACACCACTCTGCAGTGCTGTGGAAACAGGCCTTTTCTTCTTTCCATGCTGTGTATGCTGTTCTCAGCTCCTCCATGATCTCCTCCCTTTCCAGCAGTGCACAGTTCAGCTTCCAGGATCCTGGCCCTGGGGGGAAACCTCCTCCCAGGCGCCCCTGGAGATGAATGGCTCTGTGGTCAGAGAAATGTACTGCGACCATGGAGTGCTGTCTGTGCTGTACCTGCTTGGTGGTCAACAGGAAGTCAATCCGAGAACGCACAGAACCATTTGGGTGGCACCAAGAGTAGTTTGCGGCGCCTGCTCCCATAGATCCCACCACGTCCTTCAGGGATGCCTCCCCAATCATCGCCGTGAGTAGCCTGGACGTCACATCTATCTTTGATGATTTGCTGGGGGGCACGCGCCCCCCCACCTCAATCGTGCAGTTGAAATCCCCACCCATCACCACTGCCCTGGAGGTTGCGAGCCAAGGGCGAAGGTGCTGGAAAAGTTCCAAGCGCTCATTTCTCCGGGGGGCGGCGTACACATTGATGAGCCTAATCGGCTCCCCTGCCCACGAACCGTCTACGACCAGTAATCTGCCGCAGATGAGTTCATGGACAGAATCAACAGTGAAACATCCCCCCCGGATCAAAATGGCTACACCCGCGTTCCTGCACCCGTTCCCCCCAGACCAGTAGGAGGGGCCGTGAGACCACTGTCCGCTCAGGTGCCTGTAGGATCGAGAAAAAGGTAAGTCACATTCCTGTAGCATATACACATCACATTTCTGTAAAGAAAGGAATGTTAGTACTCTGGCACGTCTCATCCGCTCTCCTATGCTCCTTACGTTAATGGAGAAAATGTTAAAAGACGCCATTAGTTTGGGGATAAAGGGTTGGACAGACATGCAGTGATACTAGTTACCATCCTCTCTGGCGTGGGTGGTCTTGTTGATCTCCTCACACAGCTGGACTAGCAGATCCATGGTTTGCCCAAGGTTGTCATGGAGGAGGAGGGTCTCTGCTGCCTCTCGCCCCTCTCTTATGAGCTCTTCCACGGTCACCTGTGTCTCGGTAGGTGGCTGTTCTAAAATGGCCGCCTGCTCCTCTGCAATGGCTGCCTCCTGCATCTCTGCTTCCTCCTCCTCCAGGTCGCTTTCAAGGTCACTGTCAGTGTCGCTGGAAGTGGGTGAGTCGCCGATTTGCATTTGGGCTCTCTTCTGCTCCAGCCCCTGGTGCGGGCTATCCGTCTCAGGGGCTCTCCTCTTTATTCCCTGCTTCTCCGTTCCGGTCTGGGCTATGGGGGCGGTATCTGTAGCAAGGGAGAAAGAGGGAGGGGGTGCAACAGCCTCGGGGCTGGGGAGAGGTGTTACAGAGGGAGGGGCTGCAGCCTCGTGGAACGTGGGGGGGGCTGCAGTGGAGGGTTGGGAGGAGGGGGCAAGGGGTGGTGGGGGGGCAGGGAGGGTTGGGGTAGGGGGAGGGTGGGGGTTGCAGCAGCAGTGGGTGTGGGAGGGAGTGTTGCTGCAGGGGTGAAGGTGGGAAGGGGTGAGGTGGGGGCTGCTACTGAAGGGGCAGCGGGCTTAGGAGCCGCAGCGGGCGCTGCTTGGGTGGCCTCCTTTTCCCTTTGCTCCTTCTGATACTTACCCCCCTGGGCCTTTACGGGTTGGTTTGCAGGGGGCTTCTTGGCTGCCTTCTGGGTTGCTGTCAGGGGCGCGCCCGGTGTTGCGCCTTTCGCCGCAGCCTCTGCGTAGCTCCTGACCCTAAGCTGGCAGTCCCGGAACATGTGGGTTGTCTCTCCGCACAGGTCGCAGGTTTTCTGGCGGGGACAATCCTTTGTTTCGTGTCCGGTGTTCTTGCAGTTTCTGCAGGCTTTCAGGGTGCACTGTTTCCACTGATGCCCCAGGTTCCCGCAATTACCGCAGGTCTGGGGCTGGTCAGGGTAAAAGATCCTCCCTGAGCTGCCCGCAAGTGAAAAACTGGGAGGGAGGTGGTGCAGCCGATCTGCCGCTTCTGGATTTGGCCACAAGCGAACTACCATGCTCCACTTTCCCACCCAGTACCCCAACTTGTCCTTGATCCTGCTCGGCTCCTTCACCACGGTGCAAGAGCGCCGCAGAAAGGTAGCAATATCCTTTCCAGGGATATGGGGGTTCCTCACCGTCACAGTGATCCTCTTCTCGTCCCTCTGGATAGGGCAGTTCACGTCGAACTCTGAGAAGGGGACGTCCTGTTTCAGGGTCTGGAAAGCCTCCCAGTACCTCCTGCAGGCTCCCGCCGTGGCGAAGGTGACGAAAAACAGGCCACCCCTGAGGTCCTGGATGCTCAGGATCTCGTCCGGAGTAAAGCCTGCTTTGCTCACCAGCTCCTTGGCAAAGGTCTCAGCGTCCAATAGAGGGCGCTGTCCGTCGACCTCCCTCAGCTGCATCACCACCGTCTGCCTCATCCAGGGTTCCAGGCGGGGGATCCTCCTGTTGCTGCTGCTCCCAGCTCCAGGGTTGGAGCTGGGGCCGCCGCTGCTGGTGCTGGCAGTGGGGGTGAGGCCGCTGGGGGTGGCAACGTCGCCTGAGCCGCTGGAGCTGGTTGCCGCTGGGCCTCCTCCGTCCGTCTCCTGGCTGCTGGGGACCGTCTCCGGGGGTGCCATGTGCTTCTCCTTCTTCGTCTTCTTCTCCTTGTGCAGGGTGGTCCCGGCGGGCTCCATGGCAACCTCCATCCTCGATCTTAGCCAAAAACCCACCCACAGACAGCTGTTTCGACCTTGATTGGTCTCATCAGTGTGGGGTTGGCTTACTGACATTTGCTCAAATGAGATAAGAGTAGGTAATCACCACGACTATTAAGGTTATGGTGGGTAAAAAAAGTGACTAAAACCCTCCACAGCAAATGAATATACAGGAATATTTACAGTTGCTTTATGCTTTACTGTGGAGGGTTTTAGTCACTTTTTTTTACCCACCATAACCTTAATAGTCGTGGTGATTACCTACTCTTATCTCATTTGAGCAAATGTCAGTAAGCCAACCTCACACTGATGAGACCCATCAAGGTTGAAACATGTCTGTGAGTGGGTTAACTGACTTTGCATCTCCCAAGTCCTTGCTTAAAAGCTGTGTTTAAAGCAGCATGCATTGACTAAGGGTTGCTCATGTAATGTGAGCATGAGATAAAAAGTGGCACTGTGTGCTCATTTGCATGTCATTTCCCAGAATCCCTTGCAGCAGTGGAAGTGCTGTTTGCTGAGTGATAATGGTGAAAGACAGGGTTGCAGACCTGTCTAAGACATGCAAATGAATATACAGGAATATTTACAGTTGCTTTATGCTTTACTGTGGAGGGTTTTAGTCACTTTTTTTACCCACCATAACCTTAATAGTCGTGGTGATTACCTACTCTTATCTCATTTGAGCAAATGTCAGTAAGCCAACCTCACACTGATGAGACCCATCAAGGTTGAAACATGTCTGTGAGTGGGTTAACTGACTTTGCATCTCCCAAGTCCTTGCTTAAAAGCTGTGTTTAAAGCAGCATGCATTGACTAAGGGTTGCTCATGTAATGTGAGCATGAGATAAAAAGTGGCACTGTGTGCTCATTTGCATGTCATTTCCCAGAATCCCTTGCTGCAGTGGAAGTGCTGTTTGCTGGGTGATAATGGTGAAAGACAGGGTTGCAGACCTGTCTAAGACATGCAAATGAATATACAGGAATATTTACAGTTGCTATATATATATATATATATATATATATATATATATATATATATATATAAAATCAAAATCAAAAACAAAATGGCTAACGAAATGCTTATATTTGTGCGAGCTTTCGAGATACACTGATCTCTTCTTCCGGCGATGTTACAAGGAATGAAGCCAAAAAAGGGGTTTTAACGTTAAAACAGTGCATACTGGAATGTGATCTGTGATAGAAGTTTATCCCTTCCCCCTGTGCAGTATGCGTTTTATGAATTGAGGTGTTAAATGGTCCCTGAATGTTGTTGATGTAAATTTGTGTGTGTGTGTGTGTGTGTGTGTATGTCTGTATGTAATATAAATTGGTAAAGAGCACACAGTGTATACAGCACTTTACAAAAGGTGTGTGTGGAGTGAGAGTGTGTATCAATGGTGTGGGAATGTAAGAGGCTGTGGCATAACTGAAAGTGTGTGTGGATACTATGTGGTCCCTTTTGGTATATATGGATGGAATAACATGGAGTATATGTATGTGTATGAGACAGCTGTGTGTGTATATATATATATATATATATATATATTGTGACAAACGGCTTACTCCGGGGCTCCGTCGTTTGTCCGGGACTGTTTAGAACACGGTCTTTTAGGGTAGGTTAAATGATGAGGCGTCACGTACTGTTCCTTTAAACAGGCTATGCCTGGTTTATTCAGTCCCAGGCACTGAGACTGCCACAGTGCATACAACAGAAAACAGATCAAAACAAAAGCTGCTCACCTGAGCGATAACTTAACTTAGATATCCCTGACTCAGGGTTGGAAGTGGCTTTTCCACTTCCAACATCAAAACACGGTACTTTTGCAGTCTTACACAAATGAACAGAAAGATTGAACCTGTTTGGGGAAGAGGCTTCTCCCCTCTGTAGTTCAGCAGCCTTCCAGCCTCCTGGCTCTTGTGGGGAGACCAGAGCAAACAGGAAATCAGTCTTTCATACCTGATTCCTAATTAGCATGACAGGTGACAGAAATCAGGCAGCAGACAAACTCTGGTCTGGATCTCTCATCCCTCAGTTCCAGCGCTTGCCAAACTGTGGGATGGAGTGTATGTATTATAAGGCTGCACTCCCAGGCCAAACAGGATAGAAACTGTCTAGTATCCTGGGAGCCCTATATACGGAATTTATTACCATCCCCTGGTTTCTGTCACATATCCTCCCCCCCAGCTCAGACCTCGAGGGATGAGCGACCATGGATATTAGGGACCCGTCAGCATTGCCATGTTTGTGCCCTGACCTGTGTTCCACAGAAAATTTAAAGGGTTGTAGGCTTAGGAACCACCTGGTCACTCTAGCATTCTTTTCCCTGTTTTGACACATCCAGGTAAGGGGTGCATGATCTGTGACCAACCGGAATTTTCTCCCCAACAGGTAGTATTTGAGCGTCTCTACAGCCCACTTTATTGCGAGACACTCTTTCTCTACTATGGAGTAATTTTTCTCCTGGGGATTTAGTTTCCTACTTAAATAAAGGATGGGGTGCTCCTCACCTTGAGACTCCTGGGAGAGTACCGCCCCCAGCCCTACCTCAGATGCGTCGGTTTGGACTACGAACTCTTTGGAGAAGTCAGGTGTGACCAACACTGGTTGGGCACAGAGAGCTTCTTTCAGGCTTCTAAAGGCCTGTTCGGTTTCGGGGGACCACTTTACCATTAGCGGTCCTCTTGCTTTTGTGAGGTCAGTTAGTGGGGTTGCCTTAGTTGCAAAATTGGGAATAAACCTTCTATAGTACCCAATTAACCCCAAAAAGGTCCTTACTTGTTTTTTTGTAACTGGCCTTGGCCAATTTTGTATCGCCTCCACTTTGAGTGTTTGGGGTTTGAGTAAACCTCTGCCAATAGAATATCCCAGATACTTGGCCTCCTCCAGACCAATAGTGCATTTAGCGGGGTTAGCAGTTAGTCCAGCAGACCGGACTGCGTCAAGCACAGCTTGGACCTTTGGAAGGTGGGATTGCCAATCTTCACTATGGATTACCACATCATCCAGGTAGGCGGCCGCATACCGAGCATGTGGTTTTAAAATTTTATCCATCATTCTTTGGAATGTGGCGGGAGCTCCATGTAAGCCAAAAGGCAACACCTTATACTGAAAGAGGCCGTCTGGGGTTGAGAAGGCTGTCTTTTCTTTTGCCCTTTCTGTGAGGGGAACCTGCCAGTACCCTTTTGTTAGGTCTAGGGTTGTGAGATATCGGGCTTTGCCCAGTCTCTCTACAAGTTCATCTACCCTGGGCATAGGATAAGTATCAAATTTTGACACCGCGTTTAGTTTCCGGTAGTCATTACAAAACCTTGTTGTACCATCTGGCTTTGGGACTAAGACTATAGGGCTGTTCCACCCACTTTGGGATTCCTCAATTACACCTAGTTTTAGCATTTTTTTAACCTCTAAACTTATAGCCTTTCTTTTGGCCTCTGGGATTCGGTACGGTTTAAGGTTAACTCGGACCCCCGGTTCAGAGACTAGGTCATGTTCAATTACGCTAGTTCTACCTGGCCGTATAGAGAAGATTTCTTTGTTTCTTTTCACTAAATTCTGAACCTCTCGTTTCTGATGAACAGACAGGGTTTCAGCTATGCTAACCTCTGGGTCAGTTTCTTGATTCTCTGACGGACCTGGGGGTACTAGGGTTAACAAGACTTCTCTATCTTTCCAGGGCTTGAGTAGGTTTATATGGTAAATTTGCTCAGGTTTCCTCCTACCTGGCTGTCTTACCTTATAATTTACTTCTCCCACTCTTTCCAAGACCTCATATGGCCCATGCCATTTAGCAAGGAATTTACTCTCCACGGTGGGAACCAGAACTAGTACCCTATCACCTGGAGAAAAAATTCTGACCCTAGCACCCTTATTATATGTATTCCTCTGTGCTTCTTGAGCTTTCTCCATGTGTTCCCTCACTATGGGTAGGACTGCAGCAATGCGGTCCTGCATCTGGGCAACATGCTCTATTACACTTCTGTAAGGGGTAACCTCGTGTTCCCAAGTCTCTTTGGCTATATCCAGTAAGCCCCTTGGGTGTCGGCCATACAATAGTTCAAACGGGGAGAAGCCTGTGGATGATTGGGGAACTTCCCTAATGGCAAATAACAGGTACGGTAACAAACAATCCCAGTTTTTCCCATCTTTATCAACCGCCCGCCGTAACATGCTCTTTAAGGTTTTATTGAACCTTTCCACTAAACCATCTGTTTGTGGATGATAGACTGAGGTTCTGAGATGCTTGATTTTTAGGAGTTTACATAGCTCTTTCGTTACTTGGGACATAAATGGTGTTCCCTGGTCAGATAGAATCTCTTTAGGAATCCCGACCCGGGAAAACAGAACTACTAACTCTTTTGCTATGTTTTTAGCTGAGGTGCTACGTAGGGGAACTGCCTCCGGATATCGGGTGGCATAATCTAATATTACCAATATATGCTGATGTCCCCTAGCAGACTTTATTAGGGGTCCTACTAGATCCATAGCAATCCGGTCAAATGGTACCTCTATTATGGGAAGGGGTACCAATGGGCTGCGGTACGCCTTGAACGGGGCGGTGATCTGACATTCTGGGCATGAGGAACAATAATTCGTAATTTCTGCCAGAACCCCAGGCCAATAGAAGCTTCGGAGAACCTTTTCTTTTGTCTTTTCGACCCCTAGGTGTCCCCCCAATGGGTGACTATGTGCGAGGTGTAATACTACGTTACGGAATGTCCGTGGTACCAACAATTGTTTAGTTGTAACTGATTTCCTTTTATCAACCCGATATACTAGGTCGTTCTCTACCTCGAAGTAGGGGTAAGCAAGTGACCTATCTGGTTGGCCAGGAGTACTATTCTGGTCCCGTATATTTCCCCTTGCTACCGCTAATGTGGGGTCCTCCCACTGGGCCTTCTTAAAACTCCCAGGACTGACCTCTAGGTCAGCGAGGGTCTTATCCGGTTCTGGGGTGGTAAGTGTCTGCTCAACATCTTGATTTGGGGTATTCCCTACCAAAGTAGTGATGGGGAAGGGAATTTTACAGCACTCCTCCTTTTCCCCCTTCTTATTTGGGCCCTCGTCAACCTCCATTTCTGAAAAAGGGAAAGGATTTGTTTCTTCTAATACTTCATTATGGTCCGCTATTGAACTCTGGGCGCTATTCTGAGCGGGGGACCACATTTTTAGAAAATGGGGAAAGTCGGTCCCTATTAACACATCATGTGCCAGTTTGGGTACAATACCCACCTTGAAATCTAAAGAACCAAAGTCTGTTTCAAAAAAAACATCAACAGTGGAATATTCATGATTATCCCCATGTATACAACAAATTGCCACTCTTTGTGAACTGTTTCCCTGTTTCTTCTTAATGGGCAAGAGGTATTCGGACACTAGTGTGACCATGCTCCCAGAGTCAAGAAGTGCCCGAACCCTCTTACCATTAACCTTTACAAATGCCCACAGATGGTTATTCAAGGGGTACTCTGGGCTAGGGCCCATACATTGGGACAACAGCGAATAAGGTTCCACGCTGTTGCATTGCATGGGCTCATCATTTAGTGGGCATATTTTTGCTGTGTGGCCCCTCTCATGACAATTTACACATTTAGGTACATAGTCTGTGTCCCACTTAGAGCCTTTTCCCGGCTCCCCATGTTGGCTATTTCCCTTAGTGTGCGAACCACTGTTGCTGGTGCTGCGTGAAGGTGGTCGCCGCTCTTCAGCGCCCCTTAACCCCGGTACCCTTTTACCGTCTCTGGAAGAGTCCTGGAACCTCGGGTAGTGGGGTTGCTCCACGACTGTGGGTTGCGGGTGCTCTTCTGCTGCATTGTACCTTTCTACGAGGGCCACAAGCTCATCCGCATTGTGGGGGTCACTCCGACTGACCCAACGGCGTAAGGCAGAGGGAAGTTTCCTCAAGAACTGGTCCATGACCAACCGTTCCACGATGTGGCTGGCTGAGTTGATCTCGGGTTGTAGCCACTTCCGGGCGAGGTGGATGAGGTCATACATCTGGCTTCGGGTGGCTTTATCCATCGTGAAGGACCATGCATGAAACCTTTGGGCGCGAACAGCCGTGGTTACGCCGAGGCGGGCGAGGATCTCGAACTTCAATTTTGCATAGACGTTAGCTTCGGCTGGCTCTAGATCAAAGTAAGCCTTCTGGGGTTCGCCGCTTAGGAAGGGTGCGATTAGACCAGCCCACTCAGCTTCTGGCCATCCCTCTCTCTGTGCCGTGCGTTCAAACGTGAGAAGATAGGCTTCCACATCATCCGAGGGTCCCATCTTCTGAAGGTAGTGGCTTGCCCTGGTCATTTTCGGAACTGGGGCTGCTGCTGCCAGTGGAAGGTTACTGATAGTCCCCCTCAGGATCTCGAGTTCCTGCTGTAAGCCCTGAGCGAACCGCTGTTGCTCCTCTCTCAGCAAGCGGTTTGTCTCTTGCTGGTTTGCATTCGCGTTTTGCAGGGCTTCATTCGTCTGTTGCTGGTTTGCATTCGCCTGTTGCTGGTTGGCATTCGCCTGTTGCTGGTTGGCATTAATCTCTTGCTGGGCTATTAGCAGCTGTTGCTGGGCTGCATTCGTCTGCTGCTGGTTTGCATTAGTTTCTTGCTGGGCTATTAACAGCTGTTGCTGGGTTTCATTCGTGTCTTTCTGGGCAGCGACATTGCGTACCAGCGCACCCACCACGTCTTCCATCTTGTTTGCAGAGGATGAAAAAAAAACTTTTTTTTTTTTTTTTTTTCAAAGTTCTTCAACCCGCAGACCCCCTAGTGCTCTGCCCGCATTCTCCACCATATGTGACAAACGGCTTACTCCGGGGCTCCGTCGTTTGTCCGGGACTGTTTAGAACACGGTCTTTTAGGGTAGGTTAAATGATGAGGCGTCACGTACTGTTCCTTTAAACAGGCTATGCCTGGTTTATTCAGTCCCAGGCACTGAGACTGCCACAGTGCATACAACAGAAAACAGATCAAAACAAAAGCTGCTCACCTGAGCGATAACTTAACTTAGATGTCCCTGACTCAGGGTTGGAAGTGGCTTTTCCACTTCCAACATCAAAACACGGTACTTTTGCAGTCTTACACAAATGAACAGAAAGATTGAACCTGTTTGGGGAAGAGGCTTCTCCCCTCTGTAGTTCAGCAGCCTTCCAGCCTCCTGGCTCTTGTGGGGAGACCAGAGCAAACAGGAAATCAGTCTTTCATACCTGATTCCTAATTAGCATGACAGGTGACAGAAATCAGGCAGCAGACAAACTCTGGTCTGGATCTCTCATCCCTCAGTTCCAGCGCTTGCCAAACTGTGGGATGGAGTGTATGTATTATAAGGCTGCACTCCCAGGCCAAACAGGATAGAAACTGTCTAGTATCCTGGGAGCCCTATATACGGAATTTATTACCATCCCCTGGTTTCTGTCACAATATATATATATATATATATATATATACAGTGTTCGACAAACCTATACATTTGCTCGCCCCGGGCGAGTGGATTTAACATCGTGGCGAGCTCCTATTGGCCCAAGCAGCACACGTTTGGTACTAGGTGGCGAGTAGATTTTTTTTGTTGGGCGAGTAGATTTTTTGGTGATTTGTCGACCACTATATATATATATATATATATATATATATATATATATATATATATATATATATATATATATATATACATGTAGTGGTATCAGTACCGTGTTAGCCGAGCTTCAATAATCAAAAAAATAAATAGATTATACCGTTCTGTGGCTAACGAAATGCTTTTATTTGTGCCAGCTTTCGAGATCTCTTCTTCCGGCGATGTTGCAATGAATGAAGCAAGCAAAAGCTATACTATAAACAGTGTCTATTGGAATGTTATCTGTGCTGGTCCTTACCCCGGTGTGGATGTGTTTTATGGCTGGAGGTGTCAAAAGGTTACTGAAAGCAAGTGATGAAAGAGTGTGTATGTGTATCAGTGTGAATAAAAATGAATGGAGAGCCCACAGTATGTACAGTGCTTTACAAAAGGTGTGTGTGGAGTGGGAGTGGATATAAATGGTGTGGGTGGGTGTGGAAATGTGAGAGTTAGTAGCACAACTAAAAGTGTGTGTGGATACTTTGTGGTCCCTATTGCTGTATAGGGATGGAAAAACAAGGAGTATAAGTATGTGTGAGAGACAGCTGTGTGTGCATACATATAGCATAGTATGTACAGACATGGCCTGTAGCGCTCATGGGAAGAGAGTTCATTTGTGTCAGTAATGACTCATAAAATTTCGATCTCTGTTTAGGCCACTGCTAAGTGTCCCGAACAGTTGCATAAATTTGTATTCATGCAACCGTCTCTCTTTCGGTGTTTTAAGATTACCTTTGAGTATGGCAACCCTCAGATCGTTCATCTTATAGCCAGAGTCAGAGAAATGTTCGCCAACAGGACTGTCTCTGGTTCCGCGTGTGATGCTGTGGCGGTGCAGGTTCATTCTCTTGTTTAGCCCCTGCCCTGTCTCACCTATGTAGTAGCAGCCCCCTGGGCATTTCATGCACATGATGAGGTACACGACATTGTTGGAGGAACAGGTGAACCTTCCTCTGATTTTGTATTCCCGATTCCTGTGTGGTATTTGTATTGTGTCCGCTGTGTAGAGCATTGACATGTTTTGCATCTTGGGTCCTGGCATGGTTTTGTCCCGCATTCAGTTGTACTACTGAATACTTTACTTCTCACCATAATATTCTTGAGATTATGGGGTTGTCTGTATGATAATAAGGGTGCTTCAGGGAAGACCTGTTGCAGTCTTGTATCTTCCTGGAGGATGGGTTGTAGTTTCCTGACGATCTTGCGTAGGGCTCGTAGGTGTGGGTTATATGTGACACACCAAGATACAAGACTGCAACAGGTCTTCCCTGAAGCACCCTTATTATCATACAGACAACCCCATAATCTCAAGAATATTATGGTGAGGAGTAAAGTATTCAGTAGTACAACTGAATGCGGGACAAAACCATGCCAGGACCCAAGATGCAAAACATGTCAATGCTCTACACAGCGGACACAATACAAATACCACACAGGAATCGGGAATACAAAATCAGAGGAAGGTTCACCTGTTCCTCCAACAATGTCGTGTACCTCATCATGTGCATGAAATGCCCAGGGGGCTGCTACTACATAGGTGAGACAGGGCAGGGGCTAAACAAGAGAATGAACCTGCACCGCCACAGCATCACGCGCGGAACAAGAGACAGTCCTGTTGGCGAACATTTCTCTGACTCTGGCCATAAGATGAACGATCTGAGGGTTGCCATACTCAAAGGTAATCTTAAAACACCGAAAGAGAGACGGTTGCATGAATACAAATTTATGCAACTGTTCGGGACACTTAGCAGTAGCCTAAACAGAGATCGAAATTTTATGAGTCATTACTGACACAAGTGAACTCTCTTCCCATGAGCGCTACAGGCCATGTCTGTACATACTGTGCTATATGTATGCACACACAGCTGTCTCTCACACATACCTATACTCCTTGTTTTTTCATCCCTATACACCAATAGGGACCACAAAGTATCCACACACACTTTTAGTTGTGCTACTAACTCTCACATTTCCACACCCACCCACACCATTTATATCCACTCCCACTCCACACACACCTTTTGTAAAGCACTGTACATACTGTGGGCTCTCCATTCATTTTTATTCACACTGATACACATACACACTCTTTCATCACTGGCTTTCAGTAACCTTTTGACACCTCCAGCCATAAAACACATCCACACCGGGGGAAGGACCAGCACAGATAACATTCCAATAGACACTGTTTATAGTATAGCTTTTGCTTGCTTCATTCATTGTAACATCGCCGGAAGAAGAGATCAGTGTATCTCGAAAGCTCGCACAAATAAAAGCATTTTGTTAGCCACAGAACGGTATCATCTATTTATTTTTTGATTATATATATATATATATATATATATATATATATATATAGCGCAGAATGTATGGACATGGACTTTGGCACTCATGGGACTCAGTGACCGGCTTCACCCCTGAGGAAGCCGCTTTTGGAGAAACGAGTTGGGTGTGTGCGCAGGAGAAAAGAAGGAGAGAGACTCGATCAGCTGTCTTCTGAGAGATCTGGAATAGAAACAGGCATCCTTGTGTCCAAATCACGCGAGAAGAGATTTCACTGATCACATGATGCGGAAGTGAAGTACTGGAAGCCGATGACTGAGAGATAAAGATACGTTGTTGCAGTGTTTGTTCTACATACAATATAAATATATATATATATATATATATATTAGTTAAGTTATGGTGGGTAAAAAAATCGTCAAAAAAAAGGATATAGCAAAAGGATATAGCAAATGGAAAGATTTGCATGTCTTAGGCCGGTCTGCATCCCTGCCTTTCACCATTATCACCCAGTATACAGTGCTTCCACTGCAGCAAGGGATTCTGGGAAATGACATGCAAATGAGCACACAGTGCCACTTTTTTGCTTCAAATCCATTTTGACATGGACCCCTATAAGCTTATACATTGATATCCATATTATACTATGTGTATACAGAAAGGGCTGTCATGATTAAGCCATGTAAGGGTAAAAGTTTGTGTGCAGTATTTCAAGCAAGAGTGTAACCTTCTTACTAAATGAACTTTTTATTCTGCTTCCCTCTTGCAGGAAGGGCTAGGGTCATAACAAAATATGGTTGCATGCTTAACTGGTAAACAAACAAGTCAGAAATGCATCTTGCAGGAACCAACTCTCCCTAAATATTTACATTAAAATGACAGGTAAGGCAGAGCAACGTGTCACAGAGATGCTGTGACCAAGGGTCTGTGAGCTTCAAAATCCTCATATACATTCCTTAAACCAGAGATTCCCTGAGGGCTATACACAGGAAAGAGTACCTGTATCATTACAGGCCAGAAAGATTTAGGAATTATTAGAGTTTTGTACAACCTTCAGAAACTGTATCAACTATATAAAGCGTGTATAAATTGACCAGAATAGGTTATCATAATGTGAAAACTGGTACAATGACACAGAACAGATAATTAATATCGCTCTCAAGGTTACACAAGGGAATATCAAATGTGATACCCAATACTTATGCTCCCAGAAATGATGGGGTACCAAGAATCTGTTAACTACTTGGAAATAATTATTTAGAATTTGATACCGATTACATTAGAAAATAAAGAATTCTCTCCTAAAATAGCAAGTAAAAAAAAAAGTGTCTGTGGTAAAAAAAAACAAAAAAACACAGAAAAATGGGTCATAGGAATGTTTTATCGCTGACAGATCCAATAATTATGGGATACGAATCTGTGTTTAAGCCACACAGAGACATATAACCAGGGGGCCACATGTGTGAGTGGGGGTCTCATATTGTTATGTATCTCATGAGCCCCTGAGGGCTTGACTACAAGATTCTTGTACTATTTCAATGTATCGGTTTTCTGTTTTATTCCCTTAAAATGTATAACTATCCAACTCTAGCCCCATGTACCGTACGTATGTCATTTTGCGATCATTTTTTCTGTAACAAGCACTGTACGCCTTTTGTAACATGAAATCTAAAATGTAACAAGTAAAGTCATAAAGCCCAGCTTCACATGGGTCTCCCTCCCTCCCCTTCTCCCTCCCTCCCCTTCTCCCTCCCCTTCTCCCTCCCTCCCCTTCTCTCTCTCTCCCTCTCTCCATCTTTCTCCTTTTCCTCCCTCCTCTCACCCCCCTACTCCCTTCTCTCTCCCCCTCATGTCTCTCATCACTTTCCTTTAATACTTTATGATGTCCCCAATTCTTTCTGCCTCTCTCTCCTTATCAGCATTCTTACGTTCTCCTCACGTGCCACATTTCTCTCTTTTTTTCTTCGTCTGCTTTCTGTGTAAAATGTATAGCTATGTGACTCTCCTTACCTGCCACCAGACCCTGTGCATTATGGTGTTACCAGCATGATGTCACGTGCCAGATACATAGGGGGTGATTCACTAAGCAGTGAGCTTTTGTGCCCGATTGGGAAATGTGTAATCCTACGATAAAAAATGAAGCCAGACGCAGGATTCACTAAGAAGTGAAGCGCATTTGGTTAGTGCGGCCAAAAACAAGCTCGATCACGCAAGCTGTTCAACCCCCCCCCCACTATCGTGCTTAAAATTCTAAAGCACGATAGCTAATTGAAAAAAAAGCAGCTGTAAGAGCTGCATGGAGACGCTGCATCTCCATGCATGGCTCTTACAGGCGATCGTGCAGTATACATATACATTTTAATACTAGTGTACATATGCAGGGGTCTCCTGAGCTGAACCACATTGTTTCAGCCTCGAGGAGCCCCTATTCCATGAGAGACAGGCCCCGTTATGGGGTGCCGGTATCCCCTGTGCTTTTAAAGCTGCATTAAAGTAATTTTTATTAGTAGTGTGGATGAGCAGGTGGTCTCCCGAGATGAACCGCATTGATTTCAGCCTCAGGGACCCTCTGCTTCCCGAGTTACAGTCCCAGATATGGGGTGCCGGTATCTCCTCCATTATTTAAATGTCCCGCATCGTGTGACGCGGACGCTTTCAAAATGACAGCGACACTGGTATCCGATGCCCCATACCGGGGCCTGTCAATTGGTGAGGAGGGGGTCCCTGAGCCAGAAATCAAAGCAGTGCAGCTCAGGAGACCCCCTGCTTCTGCACACCATTAAAAAATAAATACATTAAAGCAGCTTCATTGCCTTAGCGGCTAGCCGCTAAGGCAATGAAGGGGTTAAGGCCCAATTGCAGCTTTATTTGTGGCAATTGCCCCCAATAAACCTTGAACACACAAAAATACAGCTATCGCTCAGTACCAAAAACAAACAATCAAGTATAAGGCTCCAGGTGCATAGGGAGGAGATAAAGCAAAAACACAAGTGTAAGCCGCAGCAAGTGTAAGTTGAGTTAAAAATGGAATAAAAACGATCCCCTGAGGGGAGGTGTATTAACCCGATTGATTTCACTACTAACTTTCCACCTGATACACCTCCCCTCAGGGGATACTTTTTATTCCTTTTTTAACTCACCTGTACATACTTACACTTGCTGCGGCGTGACTATCTGTCAACATTAAAGTTTTGTTATTTTCTGTTTTTATACAGACTGTCTGTCTGTTACTGTTGATAAACCCTCATTGGGGTAGTGGGAATTTTGGTTGAAATTAATGGATATGTATCCTTGTTAATTATACTTGTGCATCATGAGTGCGTGCCAATAGGGACCTGGGTGATTCTGTTCGCCATTTGTGTTTTTTCCCCAATAAACCTTGCAAAATGTGCTACCCACCCACCCCCTGTGCCTCCAACAACCCCTATGCCCCCTAACATACATTACATTTATTTTGTCTTTGTTTTTTAAAGCATAGGAATGTTACTTTAGGCTGGCGGGGGCCCTCGGATGTTCCCCGCGGGTATCCGGGGACCCACGGGAGTTCCCCGAGTGTGTTAAGGGGTCCCTGCTGGTCTACTACAACCAATCAGATTGGGGATATTGTTCCCACAATCTGATTGACTGAAGTAACATGTGACGGCAGCCATGTTGCTTTTGGTGATGTCATGTTAAAGGGAAAGGAAGCACGGCCATTCTGACTGGCTGGCTTCCCTTCCTTTACATGACGTCACCAAAAAAATAAACAACATCAGAGGCGTGTGAACCATTTGCACTCAAATGTGGTGTCACAGGTTTATAAAAGCCTGTGCAGCCTCATTTGGGCTACACATACATACAGTAAGAAGCGACGGTTGTTTTGGCAAAGGCTTTCTTGTATGTATTTTAAATGTATATTGGTTCTTTGATTTTAAATTGATATGCTATTTATATTGCATATTGATGTAGTGTTCAAGCATTTTTGCTGGTGTTTTAAATTGTTTATTTCTGGCTTTTGTTTGGTATTTGGTTTTTGATATTGGATTATTTTTTGACTTTTGATTTGGAATGATGCAGTTTATTTAGATATTTATTTTATTTAGTCGTGGTAATTGTTTATTCTGGTCTTTATTTTGGATTGGACTAATTGATTGGTGGTAATTTTGTTCGGTTTACTTCTCTATTTGTTTTTAGTTTGAGATTGTTTTGAATGCATTTGATCTTGTTTGTGATTGTTTTTTTTTTTTGCTTGACCATTGATTGGCATAGTGCTAAATCATTCCCATATTATATGGGCATGATGTACCCACTGTGCCATTCAATTGTTTGATTGGCATTATAAATATGTTCATTTTGCAATGTAATGTTGTTTAATTTGGGCCTGTTTTTTTTATTCCTTCACCATTTCTTGCTACAGTGGTAAATCAGACCCATATTATATGGACATGATGTACCCACTGTACCAATGAATGGGTGAAAGGGGGTGGGGTAGTTGCCTGGAGAGGGTGGTTAGGACTCCTGGGTGGGTAGTAAAAGAGGGTGGGTTAACCCCTTAATTACTATAGCGGTTACTAAACACTAAGGTGATTAAGGGGTTAGGGGACTTTAGATTGTATTTTTGATTGTACTGCATTGTTTGTGGCAATGGAGGGCATGGACGGTAATGAGGATAAGGACGGCCATCATCGTGGCAGCCTGGCAGGGGCGAGTGTAAGTTTTATTTATTTTATTTCTGCAGCTTAATGTTTTATTTGTAATGGACAAATGCACTATTATCCATATCTGGATAATAGTAAGTTTGCCCATTACTGTACTGTATGTACTAGAGGGCAGGGGGGGTTTATTTATTGCAAAGTATTGGGTGTTATGTTTCTTTGGCCACACTATTGGTACCGCAGGCCAGCGGGGACCCCCAAACTCCCGCGGGGATCACCCAGGGACACCCACTAGCCTGTTGTATTAATTGTGTGGTTAAAAAAACGTAAACAATGATTTTTTTTGTTGCTCCATTTCTTTTGCAATAGCCTTTAGCTAGTGCAAAAATATGGCGTGCTTTTAAAGTATGATTCATTTATCACTGCTTAGTGAATCACACTGACTGGAACAAAACGGCGCGTTTAGCGTTTTTTTGCCTGATCGGACGTATTTTTGTTAATTTTTTTTGGCTTTAAAAATGCCTTTTACGGCTGATAAAGCACTGTTATCACTGCTTAGTGAATCGTGCAGCAGGCAGTATCGGTCTTAAAAGCCATTTATCGTACTTAAAAGCAGTTATAACTGCTTAGTGAATTGCCCCGTCGTCTACCAGGTACAATTGCCAGTGGCTGACTTTCTTGAGAAATTGTAATAACTCTAACGTTCCTAACAGCAGTGTTTGAGAGGATCCAAACCATGACTGTTCATCTTATTTTGATACATAAGGTAATACTTCCAAGTTTGGCTATTCTAGGTCTTATAGTTTGGGCAGGCATCATGAGACACACAGACAAACATTCTGAAATATATACTGGAGTAGGTGTGTGTGTGTGTGTGTGTGTGTGTGTGTGTGTATAAATACTGAAGATGTATCTCTGCCATTGTTTACTAAACTACTATTAAAGATACAGTGTCAATACAATCATAAAACAATATACCGGTATACAAAATACAGTATACATATTTAGTAAAAAATTGAAATATAAAAAAGGAAGAAGAAAATATATGTGTGCACACATACATTGATCATATACACACAAACACATTGTTTACAGATCTACTAATAAAGATACTATATCACATAACACAATCCTGTAAAACAATATTTAAAAAATCTATTTAAAAAAGGCATAAGATCGACAGATTCATAAAAAATGTAGTCTGCAAATGATACATTTAGATTTGTTATGGTGCAACAACAAGAGATCCTTAGTGTCTAACCTCATAGTATCCTCAATTTTCTCAATACCAATAAAACTCACATTTGTAAGTAAGATTACAATTATGTTTATGTAAAAAGTGAGATAAAAGGTAAAACAAGGTTATTCAAGGATACATATTTGGTCAAATAATATTGTTAATAATTGCTAAATATTCTTTTAGTTTGAACAGCTGAACTAAAGAAAAGAACCCCTATGCTGAGAGCACTCTGTATTGGCTAGTGAACTGATACTACCGGATCTAAGACCTGGAGATAAAGGTAAGTAAACTAAATTAATTCTAATGATGAATACATTAAAATAAACTTTATTGGGAGGAATCCTCAATTAAAATATAGATCAGTGCATAAACCTCAGTGTACCTGAACAATATAGCAAAATATTAAAAAGGGTGGGGTGGGGGGGGGAGGTTGGTGAAATATAGGGTAAATAACCACAATGATACCAATAGACTCTCAGTCACACAACCAACCAATGTGTAGTTAATGAGTGGCGGAAAAACGGGATGATGGGTGTGAGCCACAAACCAATAAGATCTGTTATGTGTTCGTACAGTATGACTGGCTAAAAAGCTCAGCAAAACAGATTGGTATGCTCACAATGTATCATACCTTCCTCAAGGAGATATCTCAAAATGGATACACACTGTATGTCCATTGATGTATAAAGGTGGTGGACGGAAGCTAGGATGCTTCTATAAAAACGTCATAACCCACCTCAACAGATAAATGTCCATCGATATGTTTTATGTCTGGACAACAAGGCAGACTGTACACGTCTGTCAAGATGTCTCTATTGACATATAAGGAAATCTATAAAGGTAATACTGCGTAGAGGTGGTGCCGCAATATTGGAAGCAGGTAAGTAGAGTACTATGTGCTACACAGATGTTAACCAATGTATGAAGTGGGTGTGTAGTAGTTGCAGGGCCGCGAGTCAGACAGGTTGGCAGGCTCGTATTGTCTGACAAGATGTCACTAGTGACAACGTTTTATGCCCAGAAAACCTGAGTCAGGTCCCACTTAATGAGCCACCTGGCTGTATATTCCTTGCATAAAGAGCACCTTATATGCTCAGGATGGAACAATCTGCTAAAAAGATTTTATATAATATCTCCAGGTGGGGTGATGAACCCGTTGTGTCACAGTTTAAGAAGCAGTGAAAATAGAGGTAACATACACACTGCGTGGCTGGACAAAGTAGCAGGTTGGAAGCGTCTGATACTATGTCTCTAACTGTCACGACTTACACTGCGCTGCTAATGAATCAGTGGGTGATCATAAACTCCCTCGACACTTAAGGCGCCTTACAACCCCCTCCTGAGTATACCGACAAGTTCAATCTGTATACCGTATCAACTCCAAACGTAGGAGATAGAAAACAAAGTTTGGTCAGTAAGCGTGGGTGGCGGACAGGTAGTCTCTGTTATTGCTCCCACTGACGTCAGTACGCCTAATGCCGATGTACGTTTCGCTGGAGGCTTTGTCGAGGCTGGAAAGCACTCCTACAAACATCCGGTATTTAAAGGTATTGTGAAGGTTCCCTATTGGTTCTTCAGTAATTCATTCAATATTAATCTCGGGGGGCCTCTAGTGGTCAAACATGATATTTATGAAAGAATGTGTATAGGCAAGCAATGGAGCAGCAAAGATGCTAGTATGATCATTACAGCCAAAAATGTAGTCTGCAAATGATACATTTGGATTTTTTTTATGGTGCAACAACAAGAGATCCTTATTGTCTAACCTCATAGTATCCTTAGTTCTCTCAATACCAATAAAACTCACATTTGTAAGTAAGATTACAATTAAGGTTATTCAAGGATACATATTTGGTCAAATAATATTGTTAATAATTGCTAAATATCCTTTTAGGGTACAAATAGACGTTTTTTCATACTAATATTTTATAAGTATGATAAAACATAAAAAGTGTCCAGTGTACCTAAGGGTGTGTGGTATCACAACCGGCAGTCGATGGCGGCAAAAGCGTGCAAACCTGTACTATGAGTAATTGTCCAACATTAAGAAATTGTATTTTTAAAGTGCATAACTTGACATAATTTATCCATTGGATTTCTGTTAATTTTGAACCATTGCCTACCTGTTTGTTGCAACTATCATTCATGTTCCAGACATATGGCATCTGATGTGCAATTTCTGTTCACTCTTCTCAGTTGTCCACAGGGAATGTTGTTTATCCAATCCCTATGATGACAACTTGTCCGATCTATATATGTGCTACAATCTATGGACTTGGAATGAGTTTTACATTTAATTACATTGTCTTCCACATAAAGATGTAAATCCAAAAACTGGATATTTGTTCTACTTAAATCGTATGTAAAATTCAAATTCCAGTCATTACAATTTAGACTGTTAATGAATTTCTTCTTTAGTGCTACTCCTCATGAAAAAAATATCATCTACATAGCGGTACCATAGGACCAGGCCCGCACCAAGAACACCACCCCTCCAAACATGGTCCTCCTCACAGACCCCATGAATAGATTATCGTAATGTGGCGCGAACCTGTTCAACAAACAATACAGTATAGGGAATTATAATAATACAATAATTGCAGCAAAATTAGACAATTGGAAAGGAAATCCCTGCACCGAAGAGCTTACAATCTAAGAGGTTTGATGGGAAACTTACAGAGACAGCAGGTGAGGGAATAAGTGCTGTAGATGGCAGTGCTTGGTCACAATGGGTGGTAGGAGTGACTGAGTGTGGGACAGTAACCATGAGTGCAGGCTATTGGGATGCTTGATTTGCGGGGCAAGTTTTAAGGTTAGTCTATATCCCCAATCTGATTGGTTGTATTAGTCCAGCAGTGATCCCCGAAAACATGCGGGGACCACCCGAGGTCCCCTGGGCACCCGCGGGGACCATCCTAGGGCCCCCGCCAGTCTATAGTAACATTCCTATGCCTTAAAATGCAAAGACAAAATAAATGTAATGTATGTTAGGGGGGTATACGGGTTGTTGGGGGCACAGGGGTTGGGTGGGTAGCACATATTGCAAGGTTTATTGGGGGCAATTGTCACCAAAAAAGCTGCAATTGGGCCTTAACCCCTTCATTGCCTTAGCGGCTAGCCGCTAAGGTAATGAAGCTGCTTTAATGTATTTTTTTTAATAGGGTGCGGAGGCAGGGGGTCTCCTGAGCTGAACCGCTTTGATTTCTGGCTCAGGGACCCCCTCCTCCCCGATTTAAAGGCCTCGGTATGGGGCATCGGATGCGAGTGTCACCGTCATTTTTAAAGCATCCGCGTCATTTGACGCGGGGCATTTAAATAATGGAGCAGATGCCGGCACCCCATATCTAGGCCTGTATCTCAGGAAGCAGAGGGTCCCCGAGACTGAAATCAATGCGGTTCATCTCGGGAGACCACCTGCTCATGCACACTATTAATAAAAATTACATTAATGCAGCTTTAAAAGCACAGGGTATACCGGCACCCCATAACAGGGCCTGTCTCTCATGGAATAAGGGGTCCCAGAGGCTGAAACAAATGCGGTCCAGCTCAGGAGACCCCCTGCATATGTACGCTAGTATTAAAATGTATATGTACGGCACTTCCTGCAAGCTCTTTCTCCAAACTCTAAATTCCCAGCGCAAACCAGATTTGAATCTCTCTGCCTAAAAGGAGAATATCAGTGAGGATTAATCTCCGAAATCTACAGAACGATCGAGGCTTCCCACCCCCCCCCTCCCATACGTATATGCAAAAATGGAGCGCTGACTTAAACATACAAATCGACCTGGAGGAGTGGGAGGATGTCTGGGAAGCTGCTAACAAAACATCAATTTGCTCTATCACAAAAGAAAATATATATAAAATCCTATTCCAGTGGTACTTAACCCCGAGCAGACTGAGCCAGTTCTTCCCCGGCACAACAGACTTGTGCTGGAGAGGATGTGGTCAAAGGGGGGACATGGCCCATATTTGGTGGTCATGCCCAAAGATCCAGAGGTTCTGGACGAGGGTCCAGAAACTCCTGATAGAAACCCTAGGACTGGAAATTCCCCTGGACCCTCTGACGTACGTGCTGGGGAAACCAATAGCCCCACTAGCCAGGCTGATCTCTGCTATCCTAAAGGCCGCTAGATGCTCGGTTGCAGCGGCCTGGAAACAAGTGAAAGCTCCCTCCAGAAGAACAATAGTAAATAGAATAGATACAGTCATGAGCATGGAAAGGCTCACGGCCATGGTGAAACAGAAAATGCATCAATTCTACAAAACCTTAGAACCATGGCCAGGCTCGGGAGCGCCGTCTCTCCGGCAGGTTCTGACCCAAATTTGACCTCCCTTGGTACAGAAGGGACCAGAGATCCATCCAAACTCCCCCCTAGACCACTTCCCCCCCACCCCCTCCCCCTCTCTCCTTCTCCGTGTTGTCCCCACCTATCCACCCGCCCCTCGTCTCTCCCCCTCTTTTTCAGAATAAAAAGGAGTTATTGGTTATCTGAATACATTTCGCAGTCATGTGCCTATGACTCATTATCCTCTGCACAGCTGTGACTGCTAGCACCCCTCATTCCAAAGCCTTGAGAAAGCGTTTCTTTCGCGAAACGCACGCGTCGGCACCCGTCACGTGCACGCGCATGGTCAGTATTGACGTGGCAGCCTCCTACAGTACCTCGCATAGCGAGCAGCTGCCAGACCGCACGCGTGCATACCCTCTCACACTGGGCTTGAGTTTATCAGTTCACTCGGAGATCTTACGGTGAGGCTAGTGCTTGTCTGTTTTATCACCAACTAGGTATATTATAGTCGCAATACTATCTATGACGGTTGAGCACATTCATCAATATGTGCATAGGCATACAAATAGCCACACCGTCATCTGGTATTAGATAGCCACTTTAGCCACTGACAATAATCCATGCATTTAGCCTTTAATTATTTAGGCTACACTCCCTTTCAAAGGCAGTACTCAGTGGTGTTACCTACTGTATACTTAGGGGCGTACATGATCATCTTCACCATCAACCTACATTTATGGAAGCACAGTACCTGACAGTTGAGCACATTCATTAATATGTGCATAGGCATACTCAATCAGCCACACCGCCACCTGGTATCTGTAAGCTGTTCAATTCACTGTGAGCTATATATGTACTTAACCCCTAGTTGTTTGGGCTACACCTGCTTCTTATAGGCAGGTCCACAACATTTCCTAATCTCTGCTGTCACCGAAGAAACTGTACCTAGGGAAATACTGCATACCAGCTCCCTTATTGAACATTTGATCTAATTCACCTCATCTATTCATATCTTCCTAGAACCCGGAGTGTCATATACACTCAACTCTGGGTTAATATATGTGTGTCATTGTTGAATTTTAAAACCCATTATATTAATCAGTATAACATTAAAGATTATTTTTAATATTGTCATATTACTATTTTGAGGGTTTCGAGTGCTACATTTTTTGTTCTTGCCTCTTTGCTGTTTACCAGCTGTGACTGCTGTTACTACTTGTACCTCCCTTGCAAAAACCCAATAAAGGAAAAATACCCGTAAAAAAAAAATGTATATGTACAATGTACGAACGCCTGTAAGAGCTGCATGGAGACGTAGCGTCTCCATGCAGCTCTTACAGCTGCTTTTTTTCAATCTGCTGTCGCGCTTTAAATTTTTAGACTATTCTGATTTACCTATTTTGGCTTGTATTTCTTTGTCCCTTGCCTTAAACTCTGGTAGATGTTCATACGGGTCTAGTTTCTCTTTTAATTCATTTACCTGAACATCAATCCTATTGAGAGTCTTTTTATGATGGGCCACAATGAGCCTCATAAGTTCAAACGACAGTTATCATGAAAATTGTTCCAAGCTTCTAAGAATATTACAAATCAAAAGTTGGTTGTTTTAAAAATCTGAGTCCTCTGGGGATTTGCTCAATTTGCAGATATTTCTTCAAAGTGATCAAATCCCACCATTTAATGGACTCAGTCAATAGTAATCTCTCTAGTTGAGAGAATCCTTCCGCTAAGAAATACATGTCTCTTTCTTTAGTGAGACCTTGTTACCTGAGAATATGGTATCTAAATCAATGTACTTTGAATTCCCTTTGGATAATATGGATGTGTACTTTTCTTCCATGTTGACACAGTGTAAATAGACAATGTGATCTTATTTAATCTTATGAGTGCATATAAAAACTTCATGTGCATAAAACTCATGAAACAACAAAGTGTATTGTTACAAATGGGGTGAATCTCTCAGATGTTGCTCCTAGGAATAGCCATAAATCACAACATACAAAGTAGCACTAACTGACTGTTCCACCAAATAAATTGTTTAAAGCAAATATAGTTCTCCTCAGTGCTGCCTAAATAAATGTTCCCTAGAACCATGTAAAACATTGATTACAAAAATAAAGGCGCAATTGAGTGAATGTGAATAATATATAAGATGAATAAAACAAAAATAAAACCAATGTGTGCAGTGCTATAATGTGAAATAAAGCACTCACAATGGTAAAGATGGTAGATAGACCAATATTGGGTAAAAACTGGTCAATATCAGCAATCCTCTTGTCTCCTCAAGAAATGTACATGAGAAAGACATAGCATAATAATGTTTTAATTCAGTTACAATACTGGAAGAATAAAAATAGCACTCATATTCTCTCAGTTGTATGGAGCATCGAGTGTATTGAGGGTACTCTCATACCACTCAGGATATTCCGTAAGTCCTGGCAACCACGCCTGAAAGTTGTTTCCCTCACCTCGGCAAGCCATATCTTTTGATTTCCCTGGCTTTTGGCACGGGCACTTCTGCGTCTGCACACACATTCAGTACGGTGTCCCGTTGGAGTCAGGCCTACTGTTTTGGACTCCTTAGAGGGTCAAAATACCCTACAGCTCATTAAAACATTTTTATTCTATGTCTTCTCTCATGTACAGTACATTTCTTGAGAAGACAAGAGGAGATACCTGTACAAGAGGATATTGGTCTGTGTTATCAGTTTTTGTCGGATATGTTTGCTCATGGCAACTTCAAAAGAAGAAAGGTCGGGCTTCATCCATTTAAGATTCATACAGTACCTGAAGGTACTTCCCGACCCTGCAGTGTACAGGTACCAACACCGGCTCTCCAATACTATTGCAATAACCTGCCGACCGTGACTGAAAACCTGGTAAACCGCAATCCTAGCTACCTGGCCCCGCCTGATTACCAGCTTCAGCAGGCACCTGTCAACTACAATGCTGATTACATGAGTGATCCCGGCTGTTACACATAATGCTGTACAAGCCTGACATTGGGTCATCTCCACCCGGTTGGCAATGTATATAATGAAGACTAGCTGAGAGACCCGGCGTTGCCCGGGATGTAAATGCATAATAGGTAGTATTATTTATAAATCGTGGAACAATAGGTGAGTATTTGTTGTAAAGGTTGGATAATAATGTTGAAAAGAAAGATGGAATAAAATGTAATACGATGTTGTTTAAAAATGGTTTATTGTAAACACACCACAGTACAATGTATATTTTGGTGACATAACAGATGTAAAAATGTGAGGCGTGTGTCCTGCTAGGGTGTGAGGCGGCAGGTGGCGCTTGGGTTGTGAGTGCTGTCTGTGAGTGGGGGTCCTGCTAGGGTGTGAGGCGGCAGGTGGCGCGTGGGTTATGAGTGCTGTCTGTGAGTGGGGGGTCCTGCTAGGGTGTGAGGCGGCAGGTGGCGCGTGGGTTGTGAGTGCTGTCTGTGAGTGGGGGTCCTGCTAGGGTGTGAGGCGGGCAGGTGTCGCGTGGGTTGTGAGTGCTTCCTGTGAGTGGGGGTCCTGCTAGGGGTGTGAGGCGATGGGTCAGTGATGTCGGTGCGTAGGGGCGGGAGGCAGCAGGTGTGTGTGGCGGCAGGTATGTGTCGAGTGTGGTGGGAGTCTGTTGAGTGCATGCAGCGGCTGTGAGGCGGTGAGTGAAAGGCAGAGGGCGGGCGGAGTAAGGGCAGTGAAAGGCAGAGGCGGGTGGGCGCGAAAGCAGAGGCGGGGAGGCAGGAAGGCGGGCAGGAAGGCAAAGATTGGTGGGAAGGGTGTGGGAGGGGGGAAGGGGGTAGGGTGTGGGAGAGGGGAAGGGGGTGGGAGGGGAGGAGGGGGAGGGAAAGGGGAGGAGGGGGGAGGGAAAGGGGAGGAGGGGGGAGGGAAAGGGGAGGAGGGGGGAGGGAAAGGGGGAGGAGGGGGGAGGGAAAGGGGAGGAGGGGGGAGGGAAAGGGGAGGAGGGGGAGGGAAAGGGGAGGAGGGGGGAAGGAAAGGGGAGGAGGGGGGAGGGAAAGGGGAGGAGGGGGGAGGGAAAGGGGAGGAGGGGGGAGGGAAAGGGGAGGAGGGGGGGAGGGAAAGGGGAGGAGGGGGGAGGGAAAGGGGAGGAGGGGGGAGGGAAAGGGGAGGAGGGGGGAGGGAGGAGGGAAAGGGGAGGGAGGAGGGAAAGGGGAGGGAGGAGGGAAAGGGGAGGGAAAGGGGAGGAGGGAAAGGGGGAGGGGGAGGGAAAGGGGAGGGGAGGGAAAGGGGAGGAGGGGGGACGGAGGAGGGGGGAGGGGGGACGGGAGGAGGGGGGAGGGGGAACGGGAGGAGGGGGGAGGGGGGACGGGAGGAGGGGGGAGGGGGGACGGGAGGGAGGGGGACGGGAGGAGGGGGGAGGGGGGACGGGAGGAGGGGGGACGGGTGGAGGGGGGAGGGGGGACGGAGGAGGGGGGAGGGGGGAGGGAAGAAGGGAGGAGGGGAGAAGGGAGGAGGGGGGAGGGGAGAAGGGAGGAGGGGGGAGGGGGAGAAGGGGGAGGGGAGAAGGGGGGAGGGGAGAAGGGGGGAGGGGAGAAGGGAGGAGGGAGAAGGGAGGAGGGGGGAGGGGAGAAGGGGAGGGGGGAGGGGAGAAGGGAGGGGGGAGGGGAGAGAGGGAGAGGGGAGAAGGGGGGAGGGGAGGATGGGGGAGGGGAAGGTGAGGAGGGGGGGGAGGAGGGGGGAGGGGGGAGGGGGAGGGGAGGAGGGGGGAGGGGGAGGGGAGGAGGGGGGAGGGGGAGGGGAGGAGGGGAGAAGGGAGGAGGGGAGAGGGAGGAGGGAGGAGGGGAGAAGGGAGGAGGGGGGGGAGAAGGGAGGAGGGGGGGAGAAGGGGAGGAGGGGGGGGAGAAGGGAGGAGGGGGGGAGAAGGGAGGAGGGGGGGAGAAGGGAGGAGGGGGGGGGAGAAAGGGGAGCGGGGGATGGGAGAAAGGGGAGCGGGGGATGGGAGAAAGGGGAGCGGGGGATGGGAGAAAGGGGAGCGGGGGATGGGAGAAAGGGGAGCGGGGGATGGGAGAAAGGGGAGCGTGGGGGAGAAAGGGGAGTCGGGGGGGAGAAAGGGGAGCCGGGGGGGGGAGAAAGGGGAGCGGGGGGGGAGAAAGGGGAGCGGGGGGGGGGGAGAAAGGGGAGCGGGGGGGGGGAGAAAGGGGAGCGGGGGGGGGGAGAAAGGGGAGCGGGGGGGAGAAAGGGGAGCGGGGGGGGGGGAGAAAGGGGAGCGGGGGGGGGAGAAAGGGGAGCGGGGGGGGGGAGAAAGGGGAGCGGGGGGGGGAGAAAGGGGAGTAGGGGGGGGAGAAAGGGGGAGCGGGGGGGGGAGAAAGGGGGAGCGGGGGGGGGAGAAAGGGTGAGCGGGGGGGAGAAAGGGGAGCGGGGGGGAGAAAGGGGAGCGGGGAGGGGGAGAAAGGGGAGCGGGGGGGAGAAAGGGGAGCGGGGGGGGGAAAGGGGAGCGGGGGGGGAGAAAGTGGAGCGGGGGGGGAGAAAGGGGAGCGGGGGGGGAGAAAGGGGAATGGGGGAGGGGGAGGGGAGAAAGGGGAGCGGGGGGGAGAAAGGGTAGCGGGGGGGGAGAAAGGGAGCGGGGGGGAGAAAGGGGAGTGGGGGGGGGGGAGAAAGGGGAGCGGGGGGGGGAGAAAGTGGAGCAGGGGGGGAGAAAGGGGAGCAGGGGGGGGAGAAAGGGGAGCAGGGGGGAGAAAGGGGAGCGGGGGGGAGAAAGGGGAGCGGGGGGGAGAGCCGGCATTGCCCGTGAGTTACATTTAGCGCTAGGAAAAGGGGGGGGAGAGGGGGGGAAAAGGGGGGGGAAAGGGGGGGATAGGGGGGGGAGATGGGGCAAAAAGGGGGGAGAGGGGGGGAAAAGGAGGGGAGGGGGATGGGGGAAAAGGAGGGGAGGGGGACGGGGGAAAAGGAGGGGGAGGGGGGATGAGGGAAAAGGAGGGGGGGGACAGTGGACAGGAGGGGGGACAGTGGCCGGGGGGGACAGTGGGGCGGGGGGAGGGGGGGACAGTGGGCGGGTGGGGGGGTGGGGGGGGGACAGTGGAAAGGACAGTGGACAGGAGGGGATGGGAGGGGGGGAGAGTGGACAGGAGGGGGGGAGAGTGGACAGGGGGGACAGGTGAAAGGACAGTGGACAGGAGGGGATGGAGGGGGGAGAGTGGACAGGAGGGGGGGGGAGAGTGGACAGGGAGGGGGGAGTGGACAGGGGGGGAGTGACAGTGGACAGGAGGGGGTGGTGACAGTGGACAGGAGGGGGGGAGAGTGGACAGGAGGGGGGGGTGACAGTGGACAGGAGGGGGGGGCAGTGGACAGGAGGGGGGTGCAGTGGACAGGAGGGGGGGCAGTGGACAGGAGGGGGGTTGGTTTGCTTAAATTGACGGGTCCCTCCTCTCCACTCCCCCTGTATCTTTCTCCGCTCCTGACCCCCCCCCCATGTGTAGCTCCGGTCCCCACTCTACAGTGTCTGAGACACAGTGTAACACACACACCACACACACACGCACACAGACACACACACATCACACAGTGTCCCACACACACACTGTCACGCTGTGACACACACACACACAGTGTCCCACACACACACTCACTCACTCACACACACTCACCTCTCCTTCTGGCCGCCGCCATGTTAGTTAGTCCGCGAGGGAGGAAGGGGTCCTTCTGTCCCGCGCCATCTTAGGTGCCGCGTGGCAGCGGTAGGCTGCCCTGGCCAATGCCTGTCCCCACGCCAGGGAGGTGAGCGGGAGGGAGGTGAGGGGGAGGTGAGTGGACTGAGGGGAGGTGAGTTAGGCCTCGGCCATGTTACGTGCTTGCTGGCGGAAGCGCGCTGAGGCGCGCTCCCGCTCAGCACTGAGCCCCTACAGCCGCAATTAGAGCGGCTTTAGTAGGGGCTCACCTGCGCTTCCGCGCGCTTGCGGAAGCGCAGGTCTTGGGGGAATTTAAAATTCCCCCGCTTGCCGGCGAGACAGGCCGGTCACGTGAGCGGTTTCGCCCAATGAGGGCGAACCAGCTCCGTGACGTCACTGGCCCGCCCCCGGCCAGTGACGCGCCCGCCCCCGGACCGCCCCCGGACCGCCCCCTGACGGCTGCTGAGAGCGCTTGCGGTAAGCAACCGCAAGGCCAGGGAAAGCACCCGTTTTCCCTGCGCCTCAGCGCGCCTCAGCACGCCAGCAGGGACCGTGGACTCGGCCAGGTGAGTGGAGGGAGCGGGAGGTGAGTGGAGGGAGCGGGAGGTGAGTGGAGGGAGCGGGAGGTGAGTGGAGACAGCGGCAGGCTGCTCTGCCCACTGCCTGTCCCCGCGCCAGGGAGGTGAGCGGGAGGGAGGTGAGCGGGGAGGGAGGTGAGCGGGAGGGAGGTGAGCGGGAGGGAGGTGAGTGGAGGGAGCGGGAGGTGAGTGGAGGGAGCGGCAGGCTGCCCTGCCCACTGCCTGTCCCCGCGCCGGGGAGGGAGTTGAGCGGGAGGGAGGTGAGTGGAGAGGGAGGTGAGTGGAGCGGGAGGTGGAGGGAGGTGAGTGGAGGGGGAGGTGAGTGGAGCAGGAGGTGGAGGGAGTGTGAGTGGAGAGGGAGGTGAGTGGAGCGGGAGGTGGAGAGGGAGGTGAGTGGAGAGGGAGGTGAGTGGAGAGGGAGGTGAGTGGAGAGGGAGGTGAGTGGAGAGGGAGGTGAGTGGAGAGGGAGGTGAGTGGAGAGGGAGGTGAGTGGAGAGGGAGGTGAGTGGAGAGGGAGGTGAGTGGAGAGGGAGGTGAGTGGAGAGGGAGGTGAGTGGAGCGGGAGGTGAGTGGAGCGGGAGGTGAGTGGAGCGGGAGGTGAGTGGAGCGGGGGAGGTGAGTGGAGCGGGAGGTGAGTGGAGCGGGAGGTGAGTGGAGCGGGAGGTGAGTGGAGCGGGGAGGTGAGTGGAGCGGGAGGTGAGTGGAGAGGGAGGTGAGTGGAGCGGGAGGTGGAGGGAGGTGAGTGGAGAGGGAGGGTAGGTGGAGGGAGGTGAGTGGAGAGGGAGGTGAGTGTGATGGGGGGGGGAGGACAGAGAGAGAGGTGTGTGTGTGTGTGTGTGTGTCCCTGTGTGTCCTTTGGCCCATCACTCCGCCTCAGGCCAATGAGAGGTGTGCGGGGGCGGGCCAAGGGACCAATGAGATTGCCGCTAGGGACGCAGACATACAGTGCTTTCAGAAATTTATAGTAGATAAAAGATAAATATAATACAGACTACATGAGTGAGCCCAGCTTGTATGCACAATACACCTCTTAAATTGGCTCATCTCAACCATGTTGGCAAAGTTTATAATTAAGGTAAATATAATGTACTATACAGTATTACTGTAACTTTAATTCCCCTGGGGGGCGATTTTCTGGGGGGGGGCGCGGCAGTTATAGAGGTCCCGCGCTCTCCTTCCAGGCATTTAAATGAAATGCCGGGGGATTGTGCAAAGTCTCCATAATACACTTACAGTACCTTCCCTTCCAGCAATGCGTCATCCTGGTACCCCGCCTGGTACCCCGGCGTCAAATTACCATGGGAACGTGACATCACATGATCCTGTGCATCATTTGATGCTGGGGCTGAGCAGGGTGGGTGGTGTGCGATGCGCTGTTACTTGTTTGTCAGAGAGAACCTGAAACATATTAGCTGTAACAAATGGGTCAAGTACCCCAAAATTCTCCTCCATAGATTCAACATGTTCTCTAGTTGCTCCACTAGTTTTGTCCTCTTGGACAACCATATGGGTAGGTAAGGAACTGGAACTTTTTTTGTTAGTATTTTGATTGTGTCGTCGTTCTTTAGAATAGTAGTTACATTTCCAGTTCATTACCTTGCCACTTATGTAATCTTCCTTATCCCGATTGAGTTTAATACCTTTCCTATCTACTATTTCTTTTTCATAAGAGTATACCCTATTGTTGGTGTCAATCTCCAACTGAATGAACTTAGGGTCCAACATGTGGGCCCTGAGGATATTCTGGAAATCCAAAATAGTGACTGCCAATGCAGCTAACCTATCATTCCTATATGACACTAAGGGCCAAATGCAGTAAGCGGAGCAAAGTCACTTTTCGCCCGTTTTGCGCCAAAAATGCATACCCCGATTCAGTAAGGGCCGAAAACTTGTCGAAAAGCAAAAAAAAACGCCAAGTTTGTTGGCGGTAATTTTTTTCCGCCATCGGCGCGGCGAAAAGACACTTTGCGCCGCAACTAGCCATGTTTTGAAACCCGCTCAATTCTAGTAGTGGCGAGTAGCTTTGCGCCACTCTAGAATGGTGTTTTTCACGGCAATCCGTCTCGCCCTAAAAAGTTGATAAGTTGCTGGGGAGAGGCTGCGGATGAGCGGCGGAACGGCACTTAGAAAAACTCAGGCCTTTTTCCTGCCTGGGATTGATCCCGGAGGTCTCCGGAGCTGATACCCATTAATACCAGCACCAGAGCCCCCCGGCATGCATCCGAGGCAGGAAAAATGCATTTAAAACCACTTCATTACCTTAGCGGCTACCCGCTAAGGCAATGAAGGGGTTAACCAGCCGTGCCAGGTTTATTGTGGGTAGCGGGGGTGGGTGAAGGGGGTATTTGGACTTTGGTGGTTGTTTAGGGCTTGCCGGGGGATGTTGAGGGTGGACTTAACCCCTTCCTGACCTTAGCGGTTAATACCGCTACGGTCATGAAGGAGTTAAGCCCTCCCGCTACCCACCCGCAAGCCCTAAACAACCACCGTTGGGGCTAATACCCACTTCGGACACCCCCGCTACCCACAATAAAAAAAATACACACACAACAGCCTCACACTAAATAAATAAATATATAAATAAGTAAAAATAATAGCATTTATGAGATATACTCAATCGCCTTGAAGCTGTGAAGGGAATGTATCAGCCTGTCCCGTTGGTTTCACCTCTGGTATATCCGTTGGTTCAGCAAGGTGCACTGGAGCCACCGCAGCCAGATGATGTAATAATCAGCAACACGGTCAGAGACTCCCTCCAGATACACCTCTCACAGCTCTCACTGCTCACCAGCAGGCAACTGCAAAACCGGAAGCGACCGCAGTCCCAAGCAAAATAGCAACAGCTCCAAGGTACTCTCTCAGTTTGTGCAGTAATGTCAGCCACAAACTCGCCTCTTTGGGAAACGCCCTACGTGTTTCGTCACTAAGGACTTCGTAATACCGCTACAGTCATGAAGGCGTTAAGCCCTCCCGCTACCCACCCGCAAGCCCTAAACAACCACCGTTGGGGCTAATACCCACTTCGGCCACCCCGCTACCCACAATAAAAAAAATACACATACAACAGCCCCACACTAAATAAATAAAAATATAAATAAATATATATATATATATATATATATATATATTACATCAACAACTCCTATACCCCCCTAACATACAGTACATATATGCACAGCAATGATACTATAGGCCGGCAGGGGCCCTGAGGTGTTACCCGCGGGCCTGCAGTACCAATTCTGTGCCCCCCCAAATTAATTTAAAAACACATACATACTTATAAAGAAATAAACCTCCCCCTCTAACACATACAATATAGTAATGGGCACAATTACTAGGGTGACCAGTCGTCCCGGTTTTGCCGGGACAGTCCCGTTTTTTTCTGGGCTGTCTCGGGTGATGGCCCGTCCCGGAAATGTCCCGGGTTTTGCCCCTGGTCCCGTGCGCGAGTCGGCATCGGTGCGCGGGGGCAGCGTGAGGAGGATGCGGCGCCGTGAGTATTTTTTTATTCAATAGCAGGCTGCCGGGGGTCGGGGCTTTAGAGTAGAAGCAGGGCTACTGCAGGGGTGGATAGGGGGTGGGTGTGAAAAACGGGCTGTTGGAGGTGTGTGAAAAATGGTCTGGTGTGGGGGGGGGGGGGTGTGAAAAACGGGCTGGTGGTTTGTGAAAAACGGGCTGGTGGGGGGGGTGGGTGGGTGTGAAAAACGGGCTGGTGGGGGGGGGGGGGTGGGTGTGAAAAACGGGCTGCTGGGGGGGTGGGTGTGAAAAACGGGCTGGTGGGGGGGGTGGGTGTGATAAACGGGCTGTGATAAACGGCCTGCTGCAGGGGTTGGTGGGTGTGAAAAACGGGCTGCTGCAGGGGTGGGGGGGGGGGTGTAAAAAACGGGCTGGTGGGAGGGTGGGGTGTAAAAAACGGGCTACTGCAGGGTGGGTGGTGTAAAACGGGCTGCTGTGGGGTGGTTGGGGGAGAAGGGGTAGGGAGAGGAGAGTAAAGAGGGAGAGAGGGCGAAGAAGGGAGAGAGGGGGAGAAGAGAGAGAGGAGAGAGATAGGGGGGAGAAGGGAGAGGGGGAGAAGGGAGAGAAGGGAGAAGAGAGGGGGATAGAGAGGGGGAGAAGGGAGAGAGAGGGGGGAGGTATGAGGAGGGGAGGGGGGTGTTATGTGGAGGGGAGGGGGTGTTATAAGGAGGGGAGGGGGGTGTTATGAGGAGGGGAGATGTAGGGAGTGGAAAAGATGAGGAGGGGAGGGGAGAGATATGAGGAGGGGGAGATGCGGGGAGTGGAAGAGGATGAGGAGGGGGAGATGCGGGGAGTGGATGAGGAGGAGGAGATGCGGGGAGTGGAAGAGGATGAGGAGGGGGAGATGCGGGGAGTGGAAGAGATGAGGAGTGGAGGGGAGAGATATGAGGAGGGGGAGATCTGAGGAGTGTTAGAGATGAGGAGGGGGAGATGCGGGGAGTGGAAGAGATGAGGAGGGTGAGATGCGGGGAGTGGAAGAGGATGAGGAGGGGAGGGGAGAGATATGAGGAGGGGGAGATGCGGGGAGTGGAAGAGGAAGAGGAGGGGGAGATGCGGGGAGTGGAAGAGGATGAGGAGGGGGAGATGCGAGGAGTGGAAGAGGATGAGGAGGGGGAGATGCGGGGAGTGGAAGAGATGAGGAGGGGAGAGATATGAGGAGGGGGAGATCCGGGGAGTGTTAGAGATGAGGAGGGGGAGATGCGGGGAGTGGAAGAGATGAGGAGGGGGAGATGCGGGAAGTGGAAGAGATGAGGAGGGGGAGATGTGGGGAGTGGAAGAGATGAGGAGGGGGAGATGCGGGGAGTGGAAGAGATGAGGAGGGGAGGGGAGAGATATGAGGAGGGGGAGATGCGGGGAGTGGAAGAGATGAGGGGAGAGATATGAGGAGGGGGAGATGCGGGGAGTGGAAGAGATGAGGGGGGGGAGATGCGGGGAGTGGAAGAGGATGAGGGAGAGATGCGGGGAGTGGAAGAGGATGAGGAGGGGGAGATGCGGGAGTGGAAGAGATGAGGAGTGGAGGGGAGAGATATGAGGAGGGGGAGATCCGGGGAGTGTTAGAGATGAGGAGGGGGAGATGCGGGGAGTGGAAGAGGATGAGGAGGGTGAGATGCGGGGAGTGGAAGAGGATGAGGAGGGGAGGGGAGAGATATGAGGAGGGGGAGATGCGGGGAGTGGAAGAGGAAGAGGAGGGGGAGATGCAGGGAGTGGAAGAGGATGAGGAGGGGGAGATGCGAGGAGTGGAAGAGGATGAGGAGGGGGAGATGCGGGGAGTGGAAGAGATGAGGAGGGGAGAGATATGAGGAGGGGGAGATCCGGGGAGTGTTAGAGATGAGGAGGGGGAGATGCGGGGAGTGGAAGAGATGAGGAGGGGGAGATGCGGGGAGTGGAAGAGATGAGGAGGGGTAGATGCGGGGAGTGGAAGAGATGAGGAGGGGAGGGGAGAGATACTGCACGACACACTTTATTCGAGCAAATACCCAGTATGTACCTGGCAGATACCTGGAATGCGCCGCTCCTCACCTCTGACAAGCCCCGTTGCATTTGCCTTCCCAGCCTGGGTTCATGCCTGGCTGACGGGCGGATGATCTGTTAAATGATAATGATTAGGATTTAATAGGCTGCAATGCTTTGCGTGTCTACCAGATGGCATAAATTCATGAATTGTAATGCAGTATATATATATATACTGTGCAGTATTGCAGCCAGCGGGAATAAAATGCTTCAATCCCTGCCTGGAAAATAACGCAATGCACTCGGGCAGAAAACAGTCACAAACCTCAATACACCCGGGTATACCCGAATTCGTGGGACTAGCCGAGCTCGAATAAAGTGTGTCGCCAGTGTATGAGGAGGGGGAGAAGCGGGGAGTGGAAGAGATGAGGAGGGGGAGATGCAGGGAGTGGAAGAGATGAGGAGGGGGAGATGCGGGGAGTGGAAGAGGATGAGGGAGAGATGCGGGGAGTGGAAGAGGATGAGGAGGGGTAGATGCGGGGAGTGGAAGAGATGAGGAGGGGAGGGGAGAGATATGAGGAGGGGGAGATGCGGGGAGTGGAAGAGATGAGGAGGGGGAGATGCGGGGAGTGGAAGAGATGAGGAGGGGGAGATGCGGGGAGTGGAAGAGATGAGGAGGGGGAGATGCGGGCAGTGGAAGAGGAGGAGGAAAGGGGGATGCGGGAAGTGGAAAAGGATGAGGAGGGGGAGATGCGGGGAGTGGAAGAGATGAGGAGGGGAGGGGAGAGATATGAGGAGGGGGAGATGCGGGGAGTGGAAGAGGATGAGGGAGAGATGCGGGGAGTGGAAGAGGATGAGGAGGGGGAGATGCGGGGAGTGGAAGAGATGGGGAGGGGAGAGATATTAGGAGGGGAGGGGAGAGATATGAGAAGGGGGAGATGCAGGAGTGGAAGAGGATGAGGAGGGGGAGATGCGGGGAGTGGAAGAGGATGAGGGAGAGATGCGGGGAGTGGAAGAGGATGAGGAGGGGTAGATACGGGGAGTGGAAGAGATGAGGGGAGGGGAGAGATATGAGGAGGGGGAGATGCGGGGAGTGGAAGAGATGAGGAGGGGGAGATGCGGGGAGTGGAAGAGGATGAGGAGGGGGAGATGCGGGAGTGGAAGAGATGAGGAGGGGAGGGGAGAGATATGAGGAGGGGGAGATGCGGGCAGTGGAAGAGATGAGGAGGGGGAGATATGAGGAGGGGGAGATATGAGGAGGGGGAGATATGAGGAGGGGAAGGTATGAGGAGATATGAGGGGGAGATAAGAGAGGGAGATATGAGGAGGGGAGGGGCTGTGTGTAGGTAAGTGGCTGTGTGTTTGTCACTGTGTGTGTGTCACTGTGGGTGCACGTATATTGGGGAGGGAGGTGGAGTGGGGAGGGGAGAAAAATACATGGGGGGTGTAAGAGAGAGGGGGGGAAGGAAAGGGTGACTGGGGAGTGTGAGGTGGGGTGAGAGTGAGGTGGTGTGTGAGAAGGGGGGGTTCTCGCAAGGCCACTGAAACGTGGTTTCTGGGCCCCGGGAAAGCTGTCTGCGGCCCTGCATGGCAGTGATGTCACTGACTGCCACAAGGAGAACAAGAGACCCTATTTTGCAAAGTGTAATATACATACAAGATCAGGAATGTCACATTTTTTAAATGTCTTAATTTTAATTAATGCCTACTTTTTTTAATTTAATTTTAATTTATGTCAATTATTTATTTAATTTTAATTTGTTAATTATTTTAATTACACATACACACATACACGGTGAGGGAGCTGAGAGAGCGAGAAAGGGAGGGAAGGGGGGAAGACGAGAGCTTGTGTTATGTTTAGAATTGGAAATAAATACATTTTTGAAGTTGTAATCATCCCCTCCGAACTGGGCATTTTTGGCCAACAATGCCCTGGCTGTAAGAATTGAAGGGCCCAAGCAAAGCCCCCAACTCTATACACACAAACACACACTGCAGCCCCCACCTCTATACGCACAAACACACACTGCAGTCCCAACCTCTATACACACAAACGCACACTGCAGCCAGGGTTGCCACCTTCTATTGAAGGCTAACCCGGAGATAACAACATTTTTTAGATCTATTTATTATATATTTATCTTGCATTTGGCTGTATCCTCCCCTCCAAATTCCGTTAACATGGCTTTTCGACGTCACTTAATGCACATTGCCTTAACAACGAGACGCTCCATGACGTCACGCTGCATCAAGTTGACATGACAACGGGATGCATTATGGCGCCGAGGCATCACGTGATGCCACATTGTCATGGCAACACGTGACGTCAGTGTCTTCTTGTCATGGCAACGGGGTGCGTCATGTGATGTAATGTTTTAAAAAAAAATTTAGAAATGTGTCTCGGTTTTTCATTTTGAAAATCTGGTTACTCTAACAATTACTATTATCCACAAATGGATAAGAGTGCATTTGGATCCAAGGTGGGAAGGGAGCGATGGTTTCGGGAACACACCAGGAAAGAAGAAACATAAAATAATGGTGCAGTAAATCAACACAATGTTGATAAAGTTAAATCTTGGCTCTATAAAAATGCCTACTGTACTTACAGTAGCTCAAAGTATAAACAGCATTGGTCTACACAACCGGTAGATGTAAATCAGGATCCCCAGCAATGGTAAGAGCTCAGACAGGATGACGTCATTTAAAGGCAATGACGCCAGCCAATCAGAATGTGTCATGAAAAGAAAGATGGCCGTCCTCACATGGTACGGTGGCCAATCAGAGCGTGGGAACTACATCCCTACTCTGATTGGCTCTAGTAGACCATGTGACAGAGGCTTTGGGAAGAACGGATGTGACATCATTTAAAGCCTGTCACATGGTACTAGAATACCGCAGACCCCCAGACCTCTGTGGGAACCACCCGAGGCCCCTCAGACACCTGTGGGTCTGACCCGGGGCCCCCCAGACAGCTGCGGGCCTACCCATGGGGAACCCATTGTGGCCCATGGTGACCCGCGGAGACCACCTAGTGGACCACGGCGCCTGGCGGGGACCACCCGTAGGCCTCCAGACCCTGTTTGAAACATGGTGCTTGGCTACTGTAGGTCTGTGAGGTGACCCGTCAGGCCCACCGGGGACTCCCGTGGGCCTGGGGTATTAACCCTGTATGTAAAATAATACATCATGTATTTATGGGGGGGCACAGGGGGTGGGTTATGTATTTAATAAATTAATGATGTTTATTGTGGGGCTGTGTATTGTTTTTATTGTGGGTACTGGGGGTGGGGGAAGGGGGTATTGGCCCCAAGGGTATGTGGGTAGGCCTCCCGGCTGGGTATTGGGTGAGTGAGGGTGGTTAGGCCTCACGGGGTGGGGGGGTAGTGGGGGAGGGTATTTAGGCCTCCCGAGTGGTGGGTGAAGGTGGGTTAACCCCTTAATGACTGTAGCGGTTAATAACCGCTATGGTGATTAAGGGGTTAGGAGACATTACATTGGCTGTTTTTATTCTTGTTTATGTTTTGCAGCATCGGAGGGGGCATGGACGGTGATGAAGATGAGGATGGCCTTCATCGTGGCAGCCGGACATGGGTGAGTGCAATATGTATTTATTGTATTTATTGTTCTTTTTGTATTTTAAATGGGCAAATTCACTATTATCCATATGTGGATAATATTAATTTTGCACATTACTATACTGTATGTGTTAAGGGTGGTGTATTTATGTGTTGTAATTTTTTTGGGGGTGCACTGAATTGGTACTGCAGGCCTGAGGGCCACCGCCGGCCTATAGTATCATTGCTGTGCATCCCAAAAATGTTCTATATGTAATGGGGGTATAGGGGTTTTTGGGGGCACAGGGGGTGTATGTTGTTTATTGCAATGTTTATTGTGGGCAATTGTCCCCAATAAACATGCTATTATGCCTTACCCTTCATTGCCTTAGCGGCTATCCGCTATGGTAATGAAGCAGCATTAATGTATTTTCATAATATTGTGCGGGAGCAGGGGGTCCCCTGAGCTTAACCGCATTGATTTGTGGCTCAGGGACCCCCTGCTTCCCGAGTCAAAGGCCCTGGTTTGGGGCATCGGTGCCAGTGTCGCCGCCATCTTTATAGCGGGCACGTCGCGTATGGGACGCTATAAAGATGGCGGTGACACTGGCACCCCCTTCTCACAGTACACTATTATTAAAAATACATTCATGCTGCTTCGTTATCATAGCAGATAGCCGCAAAGGTAAGGAATGATTGTTTATTGATATGTGTGTTTTACTCATAGTGTAGATGTGCAGAGGGTCTCCGGAGCTGAACCGCTTTGGTTTTAGGTCCGGGGACCCCCTGCTTCCCGAGATACAGTCCCCTTTATGGGGTGCCGGTATCCCTCTGCTTTGTTTACATTCCGTGGTCACGTGATCGGGACATTTTAATGCAGAGGGATACCGGCACCTCATAACGGGGCCTGTATCTCGGGAAGCAGGGGTTCCCCGGACCTGAAACCAATGCGGTTCAGCTCCGAAGACCCCCTGCACATGTACACTATGAATAAAATTGTATTTAAAAGATTTTTTAATGTGACGATGTTTGCGCCGAGAGAGCGGCGGATCTCTCTCTGCTGCAGACGCATCTCGGCAGGGGACGGCTTCTCGGCAGCTTCTCGCCAGGCAGACTGTCTCGCCACCAGTTACTCGCCATGTTTGGCAATGTTGCTCTCGCTGTGATTCGCCAGGGATTCGGCCCTTCCTGCATACAGCGTGGGCAACACGTCAAAAACATGGCGAATTCAAACCCCTGGCGAATGCAATTTTCCGCCGCTTACTGCATGACCCCCTAAGTGTCCCATAAGAGACAGGGAACATGTCTCCAATGTGTTGTTCCACTCTGACATGAAACTGTCACTAGTTTCGAATGAAGGTTTTTTAAGGACTCTAAGGCCTCTGGGTATTATTTTGTTCTCAATATAACATTCTAATGAGACCTTGTCCCACCAGTGGCGCATTTCATCCTTGAGACACTTCTTTAATTTTAAAAAATTGTCTTCCATATCTGGTATGGCTGTTGTCGCTGCAGATCTAATATTAGCGATAAATTCACTACGTCTGCTTAGTCGTTCTGAAGCTGATTTCATCATTTTGAATCACCAATTTGATCACTATAAAGTGTTTATATACGTAAAAGGTGAGTGAAATATAAATGGTGATATGTATTGTCACTCCTGAAAAGCTGCTACAAGGCTAATTATAAACACACATACAGAAAAGAGAGTAGCACTATCAGTGTGTGGGTGTTAGTGTGTTCTAGAATAGTGCAATAACAATTTGTGTTATAGAAAATGTGTAATGGTGTAAGATAAAATAAGGAAAAAAACATAATAATATATAACAAAATTGAGTTATATATAAAAAAAAACACAAAAATATATATAAATAGAACAGTGTCCAGTGAAAAAATGAAAATAGAACAGACCAGTCCAATATGGTAGATGAAAACAAGTCCAGAAAGATGTTCCAGTCACTGTATGGGGAGGCAAGCTTCTATATGATCTAGCCAGATCAACGAAATCTACAAGAACAAGAGAAAAAAGAAGCGCCAGTTCCATAGCATAATACTGTTGTAAATAACACAAATTTATATGCTCAGCTAATGATGTGTGTTTTTTATTCCTATTAATGTGTATTATGTAACTATTGTACTGATTGGCTGAGCATGCTCACGACATAACTGGCTGCAACCTCCCTGTCACAGCCAGATTCAATCTGGCACTATCACTGGTTAGGTATATATATAGACAGAGAAGCTGTCAGCCAATCATCCCTTGAAGAAGTCACACACGTGACGAAACACGTCGGACGTCGTGACGCATGACGCACTGACGTCATCCGCTTACCAGGAAGTGTGTATGTAGAATCTGCAGCAGCTACATGTGGGTTTGAATCTGCGTTTTTGTCGGACACAGAGTGAGAGGAGAGAGGCAGTTTTTACTGCACTGCTGGGGTGGCGCTCCTACATTGTGTTGTGTGGACATTCCTTCTGTGACTCTGAGGGTTTCATCCAAGCGCCACGAGTGCCAGTCCTTTGGATCCAGCTATACCACTTGACGAAACAACAAAGAGTGGGGAGTGATCACAGGACCATACTAATTGAATGAAGTGTTTATATTCATAAGTGAGGTAATCAAAAGGTGGGTGCAAACTGTGAACTGAAAGTGAATCAGAAAAGGGGAAGGGGAAACACAAAATGGATGTGCCCCCAAAAGAATTCACTTAAATGCACACCACCCAAGTGTAAAAATTAACTTTTAATAAATACTTAAAACATATATTACCAAAGTAACGTGTGATGTGAATTAAAAATGTATTAAATCATAGCTATCAAGCAACCGTGTCGTTAGTTATTCTTACTATCCCAGTACCAATTGATATGATGGGATGTTAAAGACAGGGACTGCTATGAGTAGGGTATTAACCCCTCTGGGGCAACGATGAGACCAAATGTAGAGTTGTATATGAATATATTCAGGTAGGTGGCCACAGGATTGAATATCCTATTACTGCTAAATATAGCTCCCCTGCACATTTACATAGAGGTAATAACGCTGGTATGTGATGGTATAATAGCTGTATTATAGAACTTCCAAATACAGCAGTGCTGGCTTGAATACACAGCAGTGTGATGTGAAGACGCCTCACATAAGGTGCAGGGATAGCAGGCACACAGACCATGAATTGATTAATGAATAGTTAACTCATATGGTCTTCACAGTTACACCCAGGATACTGCAAACACTACATTAAAAACAGCTCCAAGTAGGAGACTGACAACATTGCGCGTCCAACGCGCGTTTCCCTCCAGCAAAGGAGCTTCTTCAGGGTCAAGTATTCTTTGCTGGAGGGAAACGCGCGTTGGACGCGCAATGTTGTCAGTCTCCTACTTGGAGCTGTTTTTAATGTAGTGTTTGCAGTATCCTGGGTGTAACTGAAGACCATATGAGTTAACTATTCATTAATCAATTCATGGTCTGTGTGCCTGCTATCCCTGCACCTTATGTGAGGCGTCTTCACATCACACTGCTGTGTATTCAAGCCAACACTGCTGTATTTGGAAGCTCTATAATACAGCTATTATACCATCACATGCCAGCGTTATTATCTCTATGTAAATGTGCAGGGGAGCTATATTTAGCAGTAATAGGATATTCAATCCTGTGGCCACCTACCTGAATATATTTATATACAACTCTACATTTGGTCTCATCGTTGCCCCAGAGGGGTTAATACCCTACTCATAGCAGTCCCTGTCTTTAACATCCCATCATATCAATTGGTACTGGGATAGTAAGAATAACTAATGACACGGTTGCTTGATAGCTATGATTTAATACATTTTTAATTCACATCACACGTTACTTTGGTAATATATGTTTTAAGTATTTATTAAAAGTTAATTTTTACACTTGGGTGGTGTGCATTTAAGTGAATTCTTTTGGGGGCACATCCATTTTGTGTTTCCCCTTCCCCTTTTCTGATCCAGCTATACCACTACTGATATATAAGAAACAGGACTTTGGGTCCGGTTATGGTGCAGCAGATATATTCCACAGATATATTGTATAACAAGTCCCATAAACCACTGACATCAGTATTCTTTTTCCATTGGTAAAATTGATCAGATGAAACTGTTCCAAACAGATTAATGTCTGTTGTCAAGCAAATGTAAAGTTATTGAATATGTGACTGCCATGTGAGGCTTCAAGTGGGATTTATAGGGTATTAGGGGAACACATCACCATAGGCAAATGGTTCCCTTTTCTCCTACCACACTCTAATAAGTCACTGATTGGTATTGGTGACACAGTAAGGTAACAGTAATCATATCATAGTCCACTCACTTGATTGAAGAGTGATGATAACAAGCAAGAAATCCGTGTAAGCGTGCATCCAACTTGATTGAAGATCAAGAGAAGGGTAACCTCAACAGAGGGAAGTGGAGCTCAGCATAGGAACCAGCACACCATGGGTTAAAAATCTATTGGTCAAACAAGGGGAGACACTAAAAAACGGGGACACCACCCACTCTAACCAGGAGGATTGCCTGTATTGACGTATCCTCCTGGTTAGATGGCGCAATACATTCTGGTGAGTGGTCCTTCGAGGCTCTGACTACACAAGGAGTCTCGCGAGATATTCTACCGGTTTTTGCTGACGTCATCGATTCCGGAGGGTGCGATCAATCAAGGTAATTAAAATATATGTATATAACTATGTGTTTTCTGTGATGGGGGCATACTCTTTGACAAAGGGCTTAGCCCGAAACGCGTCAGAGTGGGTGGTTGTCCCCGTTTTTTGGTGTCTCCCCTTGTTTGACCAATAAACTAGATTTTTAACCCATGGTGTGCTGGTTCCTGTTGCTGGTCCCTATGCTGTGCGCCACTTCCCTCTGTTGAGGTTACCCTTCTCTATACCACCACTGAAGTGGATAACATCATCCCTCCCTCACTGCCCTGATGACATCTTATACTGATAAGTATCTGCCTTGTACACCCACAGCCTAGCATCATTGCTCTGACTACACCATGGCTGCACCTTCCCCTTTCCACAGTTCCTGGAAGCTTACAGATTGTCTCCTATGAATGTTTCTATATATTTGAAGTGAGTGCATGTCCTGGCGGCCTCTCTTGAATTTGAATACATTTGTGTTTTTTACAACCGTATTATGCTATGGAGCTGGCGCTTCTTTTTCTCTTGTTTATATATATATATATATATATATATATATATAAAAAAAAAAATATATATATATATATATATATATATATAATTTGTCACAGCAGCTGGCACACACATATACCGGAAAAACTCCAGATGATAGTCCCATAGAAGATAATAAAATCAAATATTACCAGATGGTGGTTCAGTAAGGAGGGACAGCACACACGGGATGCATTTCAAAGTTATGTATTGAACACGAAAAAAACAACATTTCGGTTCCTGCAAACAACCCTGAGGAAGGTTCCGTTTACAGGAACTGAAACGTTGGTTTTTCGTGTTCAATACATCACTTTGAAATACATCCCGTGTGTGCTGTCTCTCTTTACTGGACCACCAACTGGTAATAATATATTTGCCTATATATAATTATATATACTGTATATACTGAGTTAAGTTATGGTGAGTAAAAAAAGTGACAAAAACCCTCCACAGCAAAGCAAATATGCAAATGTAAATACAACTGTATGCTCATCCTCATGTCTTAGGCAGGTCTGCAACCCCGCCTTTCACCATTATCACCCAACACACAGCACTTACACTGCAGCAAGGGATTCTGGGAAATGACAAGCAAATGAGCACAGAGTGCCACTTTTTGCTTCAAAAACCATTTTTAACATGGTTCCCTATAGGCTTAAGCTTGCTGCATGGTCACAGCTTTGAGCACAGCCAGGGTTAAGGTGCATACCCAGAAAACCAACCCACAGACAGCTGTTTTTTTTTTTTTTTTTTAATTTTTATTAACGTTCACATTATTAACAATCAGTATGTATCACTTTACAGAAAGTAATAAACAGAACACCACAATACATTTCTTATATAGCTGAGAGAGAAAAAAACCAATACAAAGGCAAAAAAAGAAAAAACCATTACTTCAAGATTCTTTCATCTCATTCTTACAACCCAAACCTTAAAACTCAACGCCTTTCTCCGCTCTCTAATACTGTGATCATCTTTTTTAATTCTTCCTCCATACGTTCCAAACCTCTCTTACTTTTCTCTAACTGGAATCCATTCCTCACATCACTTTCACACGCGTCCCTTACAGCTTTCACGTCCCAATATTTCCGCCCAAATTTCCACCATAGTCGTTTGTGCAAAACCTCTTCCTTTGTGAGCCCTACTTCATCCTTTCCCTGGGTGCTCCTTCCCTTTCTATCTCCCGCTGAATTTGCCTCTTTTGCCTGTGCAATCCCTTTTTGGTCTGCCTTTTCTTCACTTTCGCTCCCACTTACTCCGCTTACACTTCTCTGTATTTTAGTTCCCTCCACGCTTATCTGGTTTTTTTTGTGGGGACGAGCTATTGCTCTCGCTACTCTCCTTCTCCCTCACCTCTCCCCTAGCCCCTTTTATTGTAACCCACTGCACATGCTCCTTTTTTAGTTCTTCATATTGCTCTTTTGTCAGCTGTTTTCTTTGGTACATATTTTTTTCTAATCTTTCTATTATCTGTTCCTCACTAGTCCCCCCATGCTGCTTCCGAAAAATACCCACCCAAAATAGAGCATCTCCCACTGCGTCCTCAAAATGTTCAATTTTCTCTTTTAGGGTTACTTTCCCTGATACTTTCCCAACTTTACCCTCTACACCTTCCTTTCTAGGCTCCACTTTACTCTGGCTATCCTTATCTTCCTTTGTTTCTATCCCTTGCAGATTTTTACGCTTTTGAGCTTTTTTTCCTCCTATTTCCATTTCCTCCTCCAAAACATCTTGGGGACCTTCCCTCACCCTCTGTGCATCTTGAACCTCCATACTTTCCGCCCAGCTAGGTTCCACCACACTCAATGACCGTATTTCCCCCTCCCCCGCATCTTTCTGATGGACTGCTCCCGTCTCCTCCCCTCCCCCCACCTCCGATTTCTGGGCCAAGGAGTCCAGGAAGAGATCTTCCTCTTTTTTCTCCAAGATATCGCTTGTAGAACCCGCCAAAGTTTCTTCAATTTCTTCTCCTGAAGTTTCCTCAACTACAGTAATCTCCTGAAATCCCTCTACATTAGCAGACTCTTGTGTACACTCCATTTCAGTCCCAATTTTAGCAACCTGAGAATAACTTTTTTTCGAGCATTGTCAAGCAAAGTGTCCAAACTCACCACACAGGTCGCACTTTTTTGGAATGTCACAATCCGCAGCAAAATGTCCCTCTTTCCCACAGTTCCTGCAAACCACCCCAGTTTTTTCACAATGTTCTTTAGTATGTCCGTACTGGTAGCACTTCCTGCAGTAGGTAGGTTGGCCGAAATAACTCAAAAAACCCCGATTCCTTCCGATACTGAAAGTTGAAGGTGGATGAGCCACACACACCCCCCACTCCATCTGGGTCAGGTTTAAGCCTAATCCAGAATCTCTTCTTGCTGTTGTAGATCCCGTAGGCGTTCTTTAATTCAATTCCACCTTTAACACTTGTACTATATCGCCTCAAGAACATCACCAGGTCTTCTTTCGGTACGAACGGGTTGTACATGTGTACCGTCACCACTTTCTCGTCCATCTGGAAGCTCGGAATCACTTTAATTCCTCGCATATTCGGGTCTTCTGCCATCCTTTTAACCTTCTCATAGAGATTCAGGCATTCTCCTTCCATATGAAGCGTCACATCATAGATGCCCTGCCGTGCGAAATCCTGTAGGCAGAACACCTTTTCTGCGACCACACCGGCTTTCCGCAGCACCTCCTCGACGATGAACTTCAATCCAATACGATCTCTTTCCTCTGCATCGATCTCAAAACGAACCATATTCTTGAGATGCACGCCTGTCGCCATCTTTCTTCTGTCGCCTTCCTAGGAAGCTCGGGGTGGCGTGCCCCCCTAATAGCAGCAAGTGGCTTTAGACTCCAAGGAGCCGATGCCACAGGGCCAAGTGGGCACCGTCCCAGCTACAGAGCTGTTTCGACCTTAATGGGTCTCATCAGTGTGGGGTTGGTTAACTGGGTATGCAGAGAAGCTAAAGGATGGGGTTTACCATACTGAGTTAAGTTATGGTGAGTATATATATATATATTGGAGGTGTTATACGCATTAGGTGGGTTATATATATTTGGGGGGTTTAATATGTATTTGTTTTATTTATATGTATTGTTTTTTTGAATTTTTTTTTACATATTTGGAAAGTTTTTTTTATGTATTGTGGAGGTTTTTTTAATATATATATATATATATTTTTTTTTAATTGTGTATTGTATTGATTTTGTTTTATATGTATTGGTTATGTTTTATGTCTTGGGGGGAGGTTTATATGTATTTGTATTTTTTTATATGGATTGTTTTTTTATATGGATTGGGTTTTCTTTATATGGATTGGTTTTTTATATATGGATTTGGGGATTTTTATATGGATTTTTGGGGGGTTTATATGTATTGTTTTTTATATATGTAGCCCCCTGTAAACAGCACAGGCTATACCTATCTTCCTTCTACTGTGATAAGTCCTGTTAAGATCAGGCAACAGTAATCATCATGGGTTTTTCCCCTTCATAGCCCTATCCTGAGTGGTAGATGCAGGCCTGGACTCTTCTGCATGCGTGAGCAAGAGGGGTGGTCCTGCTGACATCACGAGGGGCGTGGCTAGCTCTATATTTAGCAGCCAACTCCTGTGAGTAGAGTTAGTTGATAGTGATATCGAGAGTCTGGCGTTGCCGGTTAGTTATGCTGGGAGTATGCAGTTCAGTTAGTATGCCGTGAGTCGAAGAATCCTGCGGATCGGTCCGAGGAGGTGGAGGAGACCGTGGTCTCCCCTGCGCAGAGTGCAGGAGCCGAGAGGAGTGGAGAGATTCAGCTTCATTAGTAGAGCTGATAGAAGTATAGACTTGGTGGACCAATGCCCTCACCCCACGGCCGTGGTGACTCCCAGTGCGGCGGAGAGGACTTCCGAGATGACTCCGGAGGACCCCGAGTACAGCAGCCTGCAGCGGAGCGGTAAGGAGACTCCACCACCCCCTGACTTCTGCCAGGCAAAGACGGCACCTGCAGAGGACGAGAAGGAGAGGCTTGCGGCCTACGTGTCCGTCCGCGAACCGGATGCTCCACCACCGCCCCTTCCGGTCCTCCATGCATTTCCGGTGAGTGACCACGGAGCGGATGGAGATTCCGCGGGCACCGGCGATTAAGTCATTTCCGGGTCCGACGGGAAACGGGGCCCGGGAACGCTATTCTCCCCATGGAGAGTAGCCATGGCAGCTGCAATGGCCACCCTGAAGAGCCGAGGCCCATCCAGAGAAGCACAAAGCATGGCGGAGAAAGCAACCAAGAAAGCGCCCGCTGGTCACGGTATTACCCGTTTGCTGGACACTGACTTGAACATTGCCCCAGCCCCAACCCCTAGCTCCCTCGCCCCGGCCATTGCCCCTGCCCCGTCACGAGTGTTGTCACCGGGACCTAGCGGGGATAAATTGAGCAAGTACTCCAAATATTCCAGAGATGTGCAGGACTGGGAATTGAGCGATGAGGGGACTGATGGGGAAATACCATATGCCAATGTGATACATGTGCCTAACCCTGTGCCTTTTTCTCCTACAGCTAGAGGGAGGGCCTGAGGGTCCCACACTCCAGCAAAGGCTGGGTCTGTCAGTGAGGTGGTTCACAAGATGAACCCTACCAAGTATTTCGATGCCAAAGGGAGGAGAGATTGCTCGCGCTCTACAGAGGCGGGGTAGTCCGGTGTCTCATCCCAAGCAGAGTCAGAGGTAGAAAAAACTAGACCCTTATCAGAGTACGAGCACTGTGACAAGTGGTGGGCACCCTTATTCACTGGGTACCACGAAGGTATGGACCGCACCAGGTTTTTACTCATCCGTAGCAACATAGTTGATTATTGGTGGGCGGCAGGTGCCTATACTCCTCAGGTGGTGGCGGACGAAATAGACCACAGGTATCGGGAGATAGAGCAGAAGCTAATTCTGCCCAGGGGGCCCAGTATTTTGTACGATGACATTGCCCCTTCAGAACCAGAGTTCTGGGTACTGCCAAGCAGGGCGGGTCGCCATAAGAAACTCACGAAACTGAGTAGAGCAGACAGAGCCATAGTGGCTAGGTACAGACAGTCCCATGGGTACGACTACCCCTATGTGCCTGAGCCTATAATGCAGGAGATTGAGGAACAAAGAGACAGTTGGCTCCGAGAAGCCATGCAAGAATATTTGAGGACAAAATTTGGTAAAGCAGGTTACCATAATGACGACTGGATCAGTGAGTTGGTAAGGATCTGGAGTATAGGACGGTGCATATACATGCACAGTGTAATATATTGGCCAGAGCATGGGTCGGTACAGTCCTTCTTTGTGACCATTATGGACCACAATGGAAGAAATGTCAGGAAACCTGATCCGAAGCATTATTAGGGTTCTCCCCGTTGGGAGTGACCGGGTTTTCGTGATACTACCTCAAGTGGGGACCATTGGATTCCACCAGAGGGAGAGTGTAGCCTCCTGTAAACAGAACGGGCTATATATCTTCTCCTACTGTGGTAAGTCCTGTTAAGGGCAGGCGCCAGTAGTAATCATGGGTTTTCCCCCTTCACGCCCTGCCCTGAGGGATAGATGCAGGCCCCTGACTCTGCTGCAGGTATGAGACAGAGGGGAGGTCATGCTGACATCATAAGGGGTGGGGCTGACTCTATTTAGTAGCCAGTTCCTGTGAGGACGTGGGCTTTTGTTATGTGGAGTTGGAGGAGAGAGGTTCTGCCCTGGGACCTGAAGAGAGAGGCTATGGTCCTAGTAGTTTGGAGAGTGAGCAGAGTCAGAGAGGACCAATGCCTCTCACCCTACTGAGGGGGTGAGGGGGAGAATCTACCCCCACCCAGAGGATACCCTCTGAGGTGGGCATTGGGGGTATTGAGGCCCCCACAGACCATCCTGCAGGAGTACAATCTGGAGGAGAGGAGAGGAGGAGGAAGTCTGGTGTACTTTGGAGTGCCTTGGGCATATAACCTGTCGTGTACTGCTGCTGCTGTGTGCCAGATAAAGACAATAAAGACACTGCTGATTTTACATAAGACTGTGTGATTCTGGAGCATTCACCCTGTGACCAGGGTTATTCTTCTATACGGGTCCTACCCCACATCGCTGGGAAGGTATAGAGGATGGAGGCGCTGCATCACTAGGAGAATGGAGGCAACTACCCCAGAAGCCTGGTCCTGTGTCCCCAACATCACCACGGGAAGCTCAGGCCCTCCAGTTACCGGCAGGTATGCACCACCAAAGCACATGTAGCCAGCCCTCACTACACCCTAGATATGCTATCTGTGTCTGGGGGGGGGGGTATGGGTTACATATGTATTTAGGGGGTTTGTATATATTTATTTGGGGGGTGGGGATTTTTTTGTATGTATTTGGGGGGGATTGTGTGAGGGGGGAGGGAATGAGTACGAGGAGGGGAGATTGAGCAAGTGGAGTAAATGACAGGGGGAGAGTGAGACACAGGGGAGAGAAATACATGTGAGTTGGGTTGCAGGGATTGAGTGAGAGTGGGTTAATTGATGGCGTTATGGAGGGGGGAGAGTGAGAGGTGATATGGAGGGGAGAAAAAAACATGGTAAGAGGGAGGGAAATAGAGAGGGCTCGCAAGGTGTGAAAAAAAATCATTTTATACAGTAAAAACTCATGGAATGCATCAATCAGTCTCTGTTCACCCCACATTGCCCTTAACGATAATATTACTGACATCCAAGTCAGAGAGTGAGTGTGTTTAGACTATCTCGAGGTTAACGCCTACCCAATCAACAAACAAGTCCATCGTCCAATACAGGACATTTAAGAAAGGGTTCAGCAGTGTCTACTGTAAGATATACTGTAGTAAAATTCACAAATGGTACCAAAAAAAGCAGACGCTCAGCAGTAATGGCAACTGAAGGTCCACCAACCATGCACACAAAAAAAACAAAAGAATATAACCGTGGCACTCCACCATGAATCCAACTAATGCCTGGGTGCTCCAGAACTGAATTAGTAGATATGCTGTATTGTTCAGGAAAAAAGGGACTCTTTTCATCATATCTTATATTTTTCTTGCTTAATCCCCATGAACATTTGCATAATTGTATGTCTGCTATTTAGATAAACACTATATAAGAAGCACAATATAGATAATCAACTGATGTTAACTAAATTGATGTCACTTTATTGTGTCAATACGTACTAGATGCACTGCGGTAGGTTCATGTTCATTAAACGAGAAATATAAGTTTTTCCTTTGTAGCATGTAAATGTTTTAAACTGTTGTAATCTAATTTGAAACACTAAGATTACTATAAAGTTTGAGTTCGATGTATCGGTCAAAGTGTGTGTTCAAAATGTCCTCCTTCTGCTGAAACGCATGCCCGAAGACGAGAACGCCACTGATTGCATAATCGATAACGCGTTTATCCAGCCCCTCCCACTCCTGAACTATGCGTTGTTTTACTAATTTGTTTTTTCAGTTGCCCTTGGGACTATCCTTTAACAGGAAACATTTTATGGAAACGTTTGGACAATTATTCTGTCTCTCTCATGCACTATATTATAACGTTCTTATCTTCTTCACTAAGCACCATTCTGTAACTGCTGTATGTAGTTGATGAGATCATCACATGCCATTACTAATTCCAAAGAATATTAGTATCAAATCATTATTAAATGTAATAACCTACTGTGACAGATCTACAATTACTCACATTTACATGAAAATGTAGTGATTTTTCTGCAAGATATGATGAAAAATAAAAGGAGTCTTGTTTTCTCGCAACACAGTGTAGATGAAATCTACACGGAGCTCTTAAAAAAAATGAATTTATTTTATTAAACAATCAACATTTTGATTCATTCTAGAACCTTTCCCAAGACAAAAAGATAATTAGTGTTCTTATATACCCAAATGCCATAAAAGCATAATCCACTGCTAGGCTGTTACGCAGACATACAAGAAGGTATATACTGTACATACAAAGAGAAAAAAAAGATGTAAAAGAGAAAAGTGTAAGTGAGATATTAGTAATAGTGCGTGCGTGCGTGTGTGTATGTGCGTGTGTGTGTGTGTGTGTGTGATATAATGTACAGTATGATAATGTGCAAAAAAATTGTAAACTAATAAATCTAATTATATAACAAAGAAAACATATAAAATAAATAGCTGATGTTAAACAATGGATAACACACACAATATATATATTGTGGCAGAACGGCCTTGCGGCAAGGTCACTAAGACGCTTGACGCTGTGTAAAGCTTTAACTGTAGTGGTTTATTAGCCACAAACAAATAAACATAATGGGTACTGTCCCTTTAAATCATAATAAAACATAGGAAATAAACACCTATTCCCTTTAGGGAAAGCTAACTACAGCATAGCTTTCACCCTCATTAACTGCATGGCCAGCTAAGCTGGTTCCCAAGCCAAAACATGCCCTGGCATATGGAACAAGGTAACAGTCTCTGAATACAACAATACAACAATAAAGTGTTTTTGCTTATTTGTCAGTCCTTATCTTTATCCTGGGTGTGATTTCCAGCTGGACCCCGCAGGACTGCTTCTTTCAGTGCTAGGGTCCATAACAGCCAGACTCTCCCCGGCTTTGAGAACTTTCACTTCCTCTCTCTCTGTGGAATAAAGCAGTCTCTCAGCATAGCAGCTTACTGTGTCTTTTAAAACACTTCCTCATTCAGACAGGCTGATTAACTCCATTAGTTAGCAGCTGCTGCTGGCTTCTCTTTGAGGAATTAACGCTTTGTGGACTGGAAATCACACTTACTTCACTGTTCCAGCCTACTGAGTCAGTGACTCTGCCACAATATATATATATATATATATATATATATATATATATATATATACACACTGTATATATATATATATGAACAAAAAACAAACAGAAGCGCAAGCTCCATAGCACTTTTATCTGAAGCTGCAAAGACGCTCCCTGGATCATCAATTGGGACCTTTATCTCTCTGGATTTTCTAAAGTGGAACATTTATTTTGGACTCAGTTTTTTTCACTATCACTTTATGATTTGTAGTTATATGTAGTTAAAAGTGTGTTGATTTGTATTAGGATTTTTATTGATTCATATAATTTATTATCATTATTTTATATATATCGTCATTTTTATCCACCTGAGTGCTACTTAAATTTGTGTTGGTTTTTGTTATATATATATGTAACGCCTGTATGCCCGCAGACCTGGCCAGTCCCCAGTACTGAGGTGGGTAAGGTATAACACGCACCCACAGCAGTGAGGGCGTGCCCGGAGTGTGGTAGTAGCGTTTCCGGGCCTGGTGAGTAAGGGTTAACGTAATACTTGCTGAGTCCGGGGTGCCAGAGGTCGGAGGGTAATGTCCAAGTGCCAGAGTTCAAGGGTTGGAGAGAGCAGCGTAGTGATGTCCGAAAGCCAGGGTTCAAGGGCAGGACACATCAGCGTAGTCACGTCCAAAGCAGAGTTCAAGTTCAAGGCAAGGAATCCAAACAGAGGCAGGGACAGGAACCAGAGCTGAAACAGACAAGGGAGTTAGCCATAGACACTGCACACACAGGAGCTACAGGAAAGCTATGCAGAGCAAGGACTGAGGACAGAGTGGGGTAATATGGGAAGAAGGGCCAATAGGAGAGAGGGGTGGAGCAGAGGTTAGAGTGGGTAATTGCAGGGATAGGTGAGTGAGCGCAGGGGAGGAGACTGGAAGGTAATCAAGGGTTATAGCCTGCAACCGACGGGGGGGGCGGAGCCAGAGCGTGGGGGCAGTAAGTAAGAAGAGCAGGTGCGCTCGCCCTCTGTAACCCTGCTATGCGTGCACACCAGAGCGTGGGGGAAGACCAGCGGAGGAGGTGCACGGGAGAGAAGACAGAGGAGAAGGGAACGGAGGAAACAGGTAGGGAACGGACAGGGGTGACAGAGGCACGCCGAGGAGCACGTGAGCCACGATAGGAAACCCGCGATCGTGAACGCGCTCGCTTGGTGAGGAGACCGCGCGCGTGCGGAGAGTGTAAGCCTGGGCGTGAGGATCGAGCTGTGGAGGAACAGCTGAGGGGAGAAGGTAGAGTTTGGGGACGTAAGGGAGCGGAGGAAGTAGGCACTGTGGGAGCAGGGGTGACGGGGACACGCTGGAAATTGCGAGTTCCCCGATCTGTTACAGTATCCCCCTGTAACAGGGGAGTTATCCCTGTTCAGGTAATGTGCCTATAATCTAGCAGTGTGGTGGTTAACTGCTGGTAGTCAATTAACTAACACCACCTGCCTGATTAGGTTCTTAGAAAAGCCTGTCTTTTGAGACAGGAAGTGAGAATTGTTCCTGAGTCTCACAAGTAGTGAGATTGACCATGGGGACAGATGTCTTGAGCCTGCCAGAAGAAATAGCAGAGCTGCTTGCAAGACACAGGGGAAAACACCTCTAAACCTGAATGCTGACAAAACCTGAGGAAAAAGGCAGCAACCCAGGAACAGAGAAGACTTTCCCTCCAACCACAAGAAACAGATAAGACTTTCCTTTATAAGACTTTTGGTATATCTGCTCATATCAAGATATGTTTGGGGCTGGGAGACATGCTTATCTAAAGGGAGTTGTGGACTGCATAGGTTTCACTAGAAATACTCCCAAGTGAATAGAAGCTTTGTTTGACCCCTTGTTTGGATGTTTTTCTGATGTTAAGGAGGAAACAGGCGCAATAAAAGCCTTATTTAATTTCACCATAACCAGTCTCCCTTGCATACCTCTGTGCGCGGTCCTCCTACATATGGTGATTGAAGTGGGATGAGAGGTGGGCCTTGAAGTTAAAAGGGGTCCGAAGATTGCATGTGAAAAAAAATTGTGCTTTTTTGCCTACAAACAGCTTGAGCAACATAAAATCTCATGCAGCAGAGACCAGAGTTAAAAGGGACACACCCAGGCAGGAAATCTACACTGCACTGAAACTTACAAAACCACAGATGGACTCTTTTCCCTGATTCCAAGAGGAGAGAGAGAGACCGTGCTGAAGCAGGTAAACCTTATTTGCCTATCACAAATAAAGTGTAATATGGACATTGAAATAGGGTTTTTTCCTTCCAGCTGTAGTCAGGGTTCAAGAAGTAAGTTAGCCCTTAAAAGGGTTAGGCGTTTGTTGTTTTCAAATGTTTCGCTGAAGCAGTGAATACAGATGGTGACACACGAGCGGTACTGATTCTGCAAGTAAAGGCTGCCACACCGCATAGGACTACCAGTTGTGAATGGAGTATATGCAGAAAAGTGTGAAAATTGATGCAAGACTGTGCTGAAGCAGGGGAATTTTCAGTAAACAAGTGCTGAGGGTAAAATTGCCCTACTGGGGAACAAGGAATTGCCGAGCTGTGTAAAAGGTATCCCAAAGTGTGAAGAGTGAATGCCATAATACTCAAAGTTGAGACTGAACATTACTGAACTCAAGCAGAAAACCACATTATTTGGCTGAAGAGGAGGGTATTGCACCTAGCAAGTAAATGGTGTAAAGCAAACAGAAGTTTTTACCTAGCAACTGCACATCCAGTATACCTAATGAGAGATCAAACCTAGCAAGTAAATGGTGTAAAGCAAATAGAAGTTTTTTTTCCTAGCAACTGCACATCCAGTATACCTAATGAGAGAGAATGCGTGCACTGTACTGCTGATATTGTAAAACTTACCCAAGAAAAAGAAAAGTCTACAGAGATGCCTGTGAGAGCCACGACCTCTACAAGCAAAATATGCCCACCTGTAGGACTACCACAATTGGGGGTTCTAGCAAATACAGTGGAAACAGCTGCAATAGCGCCTCCTGAGGCCAGGAAGAAAACTACACCTGATAGCCCCAAAATGGAGGACAAGATGCAGCATTCCTGTAATGAACCCTACCCCACGGAAGAGTGGCCCTTCCAGTCCAATAAAGAGGAAGACATCTCTTACGGGGAACCCGAACCAAGTCACACCCACAAAACACCCCAAGAATGGTGGGGGTGCTTGAACTCGGCACGAACAGAAAAGACCGCTCTCTATGATGACGAATATGGTCGACAAGAGAAAGAACGGGAGCAGCAGATCACCCAATATTTCTGTCAGCTAACGCAACTGCAAGAAAAGCCTGGCGTATACAATGAAGCTGCTGAAGTATCAAATAAAGGAGAACCGAGTATTCCTGATGGGACGGAGTCACCCAAAACAAAAAGGCAGAAAAAGAAAAGCGGTTCTTCACTTACCGTGGAAGGAACAGACACGTCCGCAGATCCTGTGGAGAAAAAGGGGGACCGAGTTGCCCTGCAGCCTAGAGAAAATGGAGAATTTGTCCCGCGGTTAACCGAATATCCAGAGGGCCCAAGGCAGAAGTCGTGTACCCCAAAGAAGTGCCTGTCCGGTGCCAACAGTGAGGAACCCTCAACCAACCATCCCAGGGAAGCGGAGCCGGAACCAGTGAGTGTCGATCCCTTGACCAGCCCTGAAGATGCCTTGAAAAATGCCAGGCATGACTGTGATATGCTCCGTGAACAATTGAAACAAAAGATGGTTACACATAGCTATAGAAAAATAACGTGAAGCTACAGAAAGATGTGCTCACAATTTACTCTTTGGCAAGAACAGAATTGGACGATCTCAAGACTGAGCTAGATACTGCAAACGCTACTATTTCCGCCATGGATGAAAAGCAGAGCCAATCTGATAAAATGATGGCTAAGCTGAAGCGGAAGTATGAGGAGGCACTGAAGCAGATGACAGTCTTTCAGCAAGAGGTTCAAACTCTTTGCGTAGAGCTTAATGCCTCACAACAAGAGGTCAACAGTGTCCGGACAGAGGTGGACGTATCTCAGAAAGAGGTTCAGACACTCCGCAGAGCATTGGATGCCTCACATCATGAGACCAACAGCTGCCGTACAGACCTGGAAGTCTCCAGAAAGGAGTCTCACTCAGTCTCACTGAGGAGCTGGACATTTCTAAAGAAACAATTGTCAATCTAAATACAGATCTCAAAGTCTCTCAGAAGGAGCTTCGGACCCTCAACCTAGAGAAGGAAGTCTCACGCCAGGAGACTGTCCTTCTAAAAGCAGATGTGCGTAAATGGAAGGAGGACTGCAAGAAGGCCCTGAATAGTACAGAGACTGAAAAAGGAGAACATTTAAGATTAAAAAGAGAAAATTTAAAACTGGAAGAAGAAAATTCTCATTTGACAGTCTACGTCAAGGAAAAGAATGAAAAGCTGCACGAGCTTAAAGAAATAAATAGACTTTTGGAAGGTGAGAAGTTTGAAGCAGAGCACCGACTGCAGAACCAACTGCAAGGCTACCCTGAGCATCACCAAAGCATCGCTAGAGGCCAAGCTTAGAACCCAGGTGACTCGGCACAAAAGGAAGCACAAGAAGGTCCAGAAACTGAGACAAGTAACTGTGGCCTGAGCAAAGAAATTCATAGTGCTTCACAATGCAGTGAAAATGTGGACGCAAGCTCAGAGAAAGCAAAGTGTGCAGATAAATTCCCTGAGAAGAGATTTGCAAGACGCACTCAAAAAACAGGGATCTCCAGCGGATGAGAGTACAGTTCTACAAGGACAAGTATTGACCCTGACTAAGAGTCAGTATCCCACAACCACAAAAACCCATGAAGACAAGGGTACAGTGAGAGCTGGGAATACCGCTCATCTGAAAAACAAGGTTGCAAAATTTGAACCACCTAAACAAGCACTAGCAAAACCTTCAGCCACCCAACAGGCAACAAAAGAAGGTACACGTGCTGAATCAAAACCAGAATAATCCTTAGCTGATGAAGCTGAAAAGATGGGACATTCTCTGAAGTGGATGTGGATTTGCAACTTAATCCCAAAGAGGCTGAACTAGCAACTCCATGGAGTGGGAAAAGTGTAGAGAGACAGCTTCAAGAGCGGAAAACTCAAAGGGCTGTTTTTAAACGCTCTGCAACTGCTGCCATACAGTCTGCCTACAATAAGACGAGCACCCGACGCGAGGGAAATCTCATGACCGTGCACGTAGCAAAAAGACTATACTTAGAAAAAGTCCTCCTCGAGCGACTGAGGAGTGCTGATCTCAAGCACCTTCGGGAGGAGACACGAATAAACTGGAGAAAGGGCTCCAATCCCAGCGGGACTGAGGTTCTCTTCCTCCATCCACTTTCATTCAAGTCACAGAGATATCTTGAATGAGAGTGGAAGGATGGGCTTGGGCCGTGGCAAGCCCAAGCTTCCCACAAACAGGGGAGGTATGTAACAGGGGAGTTATCCCTGTTTATGTAATGTGCCTATAATCCGGCAGTGTGGTGGTTAACTGCTTGTAGTCAATTAACTAACACCACCTGCCTGATTAGGTTCTTAGAAAAGCCTGTCTTTTGAGACAGGAAGTTAGAATTGTTCCTGAGTCTCACAAGTAGTGAGATTGACCATGGGGACAGATGTCTTGAGCCTGCCAGAAGAAATAGCAGAGCTGCTTGCAAGACACATGGGAAAACACCTCTAAACCTGAATGCTGACAAAACCTGAGGAAAAAGGCAGCAACCCAGGAACAGAGAAGACTTTCCCTCCAACCACAAGAAACAGATAAGACGTTCCTTTTTAAGACTTTTGGTATATCTGCTCATATCAAGATATGTTTGGGGCTGGGAGACATGCTTATCTAAAGGGAGTTGTGGACTGCATAGGTTTCACAAGAAATACTCCCAAGTGATTAGAAGCTTTGTTTGACCCCTTGTTTGGATGTTTTTCTGATGTTAAGGAAACAGGCACAATAAAAGCCTTATTTAATTTCACCATAACCAGTCTCCCTTGCATACCTCTGTACGCGTTCCTCCTACACCCCCCCTTGAGGAGCGGACTCCGGACGATTCTCCCAAGGTCTATGAGGGAACTTCCCACAGAACTGTCTGAGGAGTGCTGGGGCATGGATATGATGGGATGGTATCCAGGAACGTTCCTCCGGGCCATATCCTTTCCAGTGTACAAGAAACTGAAGTCTGCCCCTGGACCAACGAGAATGGAGTATGGACTGGACTTTGAATTCTTGTTGTCCTTGTATGACGACCGGGTTAGGTCTCTGAGAGTGATCCAGAAAATGGGCATTTTGGATCAGGGGTTTAAGGAGCGACACGTGGAAAACAGAAGGGATTTTCATAGTAGGGGGAAGTGCAAGTCGGTATGCGACCGGGTTGATCCTTTCGAGGATCTTGAAAAGACCCAAGAATCTCGGGGCCAGTTTCTGGGAAGGAGTCTTGAGCTTGATATTCTTGGACGATAGCCAAACTCTGTCTCCAGGTTTGAATACTGGGCCCACTTGACGTCGCCGATCAGCTTGCGTTTTCTGTCTTTGAACGGAACCTTGTAAAAAGCTTTTAAGATCTTCTTCCAAGAATTTTGAAGACTGGAAATGTGAGAATCCGCTGCGGGAACACCAGAGGGGAGGGAGGAGAGGGGAAGACTGCTGGGATGGAATCCATAGTTAATGAAAAAAGGCGACTCTTACGTGGATTCGTTTCTTAATGAGTGAATGGCAAACAGCCCAGGGTAACAGGTCCACCCAGTTGTCTTGTGATTCAGACACGAAGCATCTGAGATACTGTTCGAGCGTCTGATTCATTCTCTCCGTCTGCCCGTTGGTTTGTGGGTGATAACCCAAGGAAAAAAGAAGGGAAATGCCAAGTCTTTGAGAAAAAGCTCGCCAAAATTTAGAAATGAATTGAGAACCTCTGTCCAAAACAATCGAAATGGGAACACCGTGTAATCTGAAAATTTCCTTACAAAAAACGTCAGCCAAGGTGGCTAAATTGGGGAGACCCTTGAGGGGTATAAAGTGTGTATGCTTTGAAAACCTGTCTACTACAACAAGGATTGTATTCATCCCTTTAGAATTGGGAAGTTCCACAATAAAGTCCATGGAGATGTATTTCCAGGGTTGTTCCGGGATAGGAAGAGGCATGAGGAGACCAGAAGGTTTGTGTCGGGCAGATTTGCTCTGGGCACAGACTGGACAATCTCTGGTGAAGTCAAAAATGTCCCTGTTCATCTTAGGCCACCAAAAGGTCCGTTTGATAAGGTCTACCGTCCTCTTGAAGCCTGGATGGCCAGCAGATCTAGACGATTGCCCCCACAGAAGTATTTTGTGGGGAAAATGTGGGGCAGCGTACAACCGTCCTTCTGGCACCTTAAATCTCCGAAGAATATGAGCCTGGGCTTTATTGATTTCATCCAAGACATCAAAGTTGTTGGCGGAAATAATACACTTAGCGGGAAGAATAGTCTCCGAAGATTCATTAGATTCGTTCTCCGTGGAGAACTGACGAGACAAGGCTTCGGCCTTGATATTCTTGGTGCCGGGAATATAAGAAATTGTGTAATTGAACCACGAAAGGAACAAAGCCCAACTAGCTTGACAAGATCCCAGCCGATGAGCTCCCTCAATGTACAATAAGTTTTTGTGGTCGGTGAGGATGGCTACTGGCTACTTGGTACCCTTGAGGAGATGTCTCCATTCTTGGAGAGCCAACTTGATGGCCAGAAGCTCGCGATTCCCGACATCATAATTTCTCTCGGCCGAAGAGAAGTTCCTGGATAAGAATCCACAAGGATAGAGTTTCTCCTGTGGGGAAGATCTCTGAGAAAGCACTGCGCTGGCTCCCACATCTGAGGCGTCTACTTTTAGAGTGAAAGGAATTGAAGTATCCGGATGTTGAAGGATGGGGGCAGACACGAAGGCACTTTTGAGAAAGTCGAAAGCTTCAATGGCCTCGGGGGACCAAACAGTTGGATCAGCACCTTTCTTGGTCAAGGCACTGATGGGTAGCGCAATAGTGGAGAAATTACAGATGAATTTCCGGTAGTAATTAGCGAAGCCAAGGAAGCGCTGCACGGCTTTGAGGAAGTTTGGCAATGGCCAATCGAGAACAGACTTCAATTTCTCAGGGTCCATTGTGAAGCCTTTGTCAGAGATTATATAGCCAAAGAAGGCTGTGGAAGATTGATGGAACAGACATTTCTCCATTTTCGCGTAGAGGCGATTAGCACGAAGCCGAGAGAGTACCAGCTTGGTATGGCGAATGTGCCTCCCAAGTTTTTGGAGAAAATGAGGATGCCATCCAAATATACGATGACGAATGTTCCCAAAATGTCCCAGAAGATATTGTTCATGAACTCTTGGAAAACAGTAGGGGCATTGCATAGGCCGAACGGCATCCCTAAATACTCATAATGTCCCCAACGCGTGTTAAACGCGGTTTTCCATTCGTCCCCGTCTCTTATACGAATAAGATTGTAGGCTCCTCTTAAATCGAGTTCAGAGAATATAGAAGCGCCTTGTAGACGGTCGAAGAGTTCTGAAATCAAAGGAAGGGATAACGTTTTTTTACCGTAATCTTGTTAAGCCCACGAAAGTCGATACAGGGTCTTAAGGAGCCATCCTTCTTTTTTACGAAGAAGAAGCCTGCCCCGGCGGGGGAGGTTGAATTTCGGATGAACCCCTTCTTAAGATTCTCCTGGATGTATGACGTCATCGCTTCTGTCTCGGGCACAGATAAGGGATAAGACTTGGACTTGGGGAGTATGGTTCCAGGGATCAAATCAATGGGACAATCGTAAGAGCGATGAGGGGGTAACACCTCAGTCTGGGTTTTATTGAAGACATCTAAGATATCATGGTATACCTTCGGCAAAGCAGAGTGGGAAGATGAGGTGGTGTCGAGGCCGGACTTTTTCAGGTGTGCAAGTGCAAGTGCACCCCTGAAGAAGTCTGAATACCCGGATGAAACCCATAGGGTTAATTTCAATTGCGCAGTGACCCGTGAGCTGTGTGGAACCGTGTGGAGCCTCTTGCCACTTTCTGCGAACCAGCTATTCTCCCGCTGTTAAGATCTCAACGCTGATGCTGACTATGTATCCTGCTACTCCCTCCTTACCTTTGGAGGAAAGCTGAGGAAGTCTTGTGACGTCAGACGCTGTTTTGATGCAGAGGAGACTGTCTCTACCTAGAGGATTCGTGTGAGATTTGTTTGCTGTATTGTGGGCGTCGCTCCTAACCCAGAGTTGGTTAAACTGCTTTTAATGATCGTGGAGCATGTGAGTGTACTGGAGCTCACTGCTCAAAGGATTTTTTGTTAATTAAACTGTATTGTACCATGATCTTTTCTCTTTTCTTTTAATACATGTTGATCTGATTCCTGTGAACTTCCATTTACCCATGAGAGGAGTTCTTGCGCTCTGTGTACTCCTCCTGCTCCCACAGTGCCTAGTTCCTCCGCTCCTTTACGTCCCCAAACTCTACCTTCCCCCCGCATATATATGTAGCCCTGGTAAGATTTTGGGCTATATATCTTTCTCCTACTGGTGTAAGTCCTTCTAAGGGCAGGCTGCCAGTAGTTATCATGGGTTTACCCCGCTTCAAGCCCTGCCGTGATTGGTGGAGGTAGCCCCCTGACTCTGTGTGGAAGGCAAGAGACACAGGGGAGGGGCCTGCTGATATCATGAGGGGTGGGGCTGTCTAAATTTAGTTGCCTGATCCTGTCAGAGCCAGTTGGTGTTGGAGTGCCTGACTGGACAGTCAGTATTAGAGTGAGACCTGTTCTAGGAGTGAGAGGAACGAGGCCTGCCCTGGGATCAGAGGCAGGAGAATGCAGGCTTACGTTGGAGGAGAAGCACAGGCCAGACTTAGTAGAGTTGATAGCACTATAGTGTGGTGGACCAATGCCCCTCACCCTGCTCAGGGGGCAGCCTCATCTTGAGGTCTGCACCTTGGGGTGGAGGACGGGAGCATTGTAAGCCCCGAACAGCCCATCCTGGACGGGTGCATCCTGGAGGAAAAGGAGGAAGAGGAGGAAAAGACCCTGTACGTTGACTATTGCTGCTGCTGTGAACTATTGGGAGGAGAGAGTCAATAAAGAGACATTGCTGCTTTTAAGAGACTTGTGTGAGACTGAAATCTCTCGCCCTGAGACCAGGGCTTCTCTGGGAGGATTTCACCCTACCCCTATAGGGCTCGCCAGAGATGGAGGCGCTGCACCGTTGCTGAGAAGATGAAGGCACTAACCCCAGAAGCCTGTCCCTGTTGTCCCCTATACCATTGTGGGAGACTCAGGCCCTCCTGTTACCAGCAGGTATGCACCACCCAGACACATGTAATCCATCCTCATTACACCCTAGGGGTCCGGTCTGCGACCGGCGCGGGGGGGAACATGGGTTACATTTGGAGGCGAGCTGCTGAGATCCAGAAACAGGGCAGGCTTTCAGTGAAGCAGAGCTGGAAGTGTAAGGTACACCTTCCATGCGAGTACTGCAGAAAGTAGGGCACAGATGCACATCAGGGGTAGTCAGGGGAGCATGGACTCTCGCACAGTATGCCCTGGGTGCCCTAAGAGGGTGTTGTAAGATGGGTGTGGAGGTATAGCTGTCCTAGTCCCTTGAGGCAGATAGTGTGAGGCAACTGGGGGGGTTAGCCTGTTAACTTGTCCAGGGACCATGGCCAAGGGCCCGCACTATGAGTGGCCAAAAGTAGGAGACGCCCGTACTTAGGGAGATGCCCGGTACACTAGCCAGCACCCACATAAAACACACCATAGAGTTCTTGTAGGAACCGTCAGCGAGTGCGGTGTACCAAGAAAGAGTTCTGCATAGCCTGGGGTATGTCAACATCATATCAGTGGGTAAAGCATCAGAGAGAGCATGCAGAGAGCTTCAGAGAGTGTCAGTGAGAACAGTCAGTGTCTAGGAACGAGATATGCACTAGACACTGACATTTGGAGGTCTCATTAAAGATGGCGGCCATCACTACATGTGCTCCTCACATTGTGCTCCCCCATCTTTTCTTGTGTTCCATTATCATCAAGGGTCCTGGATAGATCCTGTTGGGGTTCCGAGTCACATGAGGACATCATAAGAAAATTATCCTAAGGCTGTATTACACCTTTTTTACTTCCCCATCTAATTCTAACATCCTATACACACCATATAGAGATAGCGCCCGGGTACTTTTTCGAACCAGCACACTGAACCACTAGCTACCTGACAGGGCACTGAGCATTTCCTTTATTCATGGAAGGGTATACTGATCAGGGACTGTGCGGCTATTCAGAGTGTGGGTGTCTACGCATAGGCGGACGGACCTGTTCTTCTTGTATACTACCCGATGGGAGAGGCGTAGAGGCTACGGGACTCCGTTACGATGCCCGACGTCTCCATCTCCTTCAGGACGTCTCACACATCCTCCACATCTCTGGGAGCGATGCGTCTGGAATGCTCCCAAAATGGCGTGGCGTAATTCAACCGGATCGTATGCTGGGTGCTCTTGCTCCAGCCCACATCCATCTCACTGGTGAAGAACACCTCCCGGCGCTCTACCAATTTGGCACTCAGTCGTTCATTCCATCCTGCAGGCAGGGTCGATTCCCCAAAGTTGAACTCCAACCCGACAGGGGCTTCTTGCACGGTAGCGGTGTTCACATGAGCCAATTACTCTATCAGAGTAACCGGGTATATCCAACCCAGGGCCTCATGCAGTAAGCGCCCATTGTTTTTAAATCACCATTTTTGACAGGGTTGCTATCACGGTATGCAGAAAGCCCGAATACCTTTGATAGCAAAATTTTTACAAATTACGATTATCCGGCGGCGGGATGATCGTCTCTCTGAGAACTAGGCATGGTGTGTTCAAATTTTTATATGGAATTGGGCGATAATCTCACGAGACAACCAAATTGTATTCTTTCTCTGTGTTGTTGGGAGTGAGTGAGAGACAGACAGAGCTAGGCATTTGGAGGATTTGTTATTGCTACAGTTGTGTATTTTGATAAATTTGTCTTGTGTTGTTTTGTTTTGGTTACACATTTTTGTTCTTGTGAGTCTGAAAGTGTTTTGTGAGTGTGTCGTTTAATTTGTTTGTCTGTTATTTGTGAGTGTTAGAGTTATAGACAGGAGGCGTGGTAGTCAGAGGAGTGAGGTGACTACTTAGGTGAGTGGTGTTCATATGATTCAGCATGTGAGTGCACGTGTGAGTCAGGGTAGTGATGGTGGTGGGGGGAGTGGTGGTGTGACTGGTGGTGGTGTGGTGACCGGTGGTGGTAGGGTGACTGGTGACTGGTGGTGGGGTGACTGGTGACTGGTGGTGGTGGGGGGACTGGTGGTGTGGTGACTGGTGGTGGTGGGGTGACTGGTGGTGGTGGGGTGACTTGTGAATGGTGGTGATGGGGGAGTGGTGGTGTGACTGGTGGGGGTGTGGTGACTTGTGGTGGTGGGGTGACTGGTGGTGGTGGGGTACGGTGGGGGGGATAAGCCTAACCTGATCTCCAACTGATAAATAGGGACTGGTTTACAGTGCTGGTCAGCTGTATTCTTGTATCATTCCTGAACCCACTGAAGAATCACTTTGACGGTTTCCTTGATCTTCATTATGTTGTATGTATATCTTTATTTATATAGCACCATTAATGTACATAGCTCGTCATAGCAGTAATACTGTACATGTGACATAATAATATAAATAACAAATGATACAAATAACACATAATGGGGAAAAGGGCTTCAGACATAAAAGTGACACTTAGGAAAAGGAGTCCCTGCCCCGAACAGCTTGCAAACTAATTGGTAAGTGGGAAGAACATACAGAGACAGTAGGAAGGTGTTCTGGTAAGTGTGTCTGTAAGGTGCCAAGGTTTATATATGAGGTGTAAAGTATCAGCCACGGAGCTACTCATATGCTTCGTGAAGAGGTGAGTTTAAGATGGGTCTTAAAGGTGAATAGAGGGTGCTAGTCAGATATTGAGGGGAAGGACATTCCAGAAGAAAGTCTCTCCTCTTGGTGGGAATGGGACAAGCAACTGGTAGGCATGGACTAAAGGTTGGGTGGAAACCATAATTTTCATACAACAGACTTGAGACCGGAGGTGCATCTATGCTGCTTCTCGTTGGTCGATAGGCTATTACCCCCGAGCTGTATTGTCTCCTCTGGATCCAGGGAATAGTCGTTAATGGGAGCTGCTGTAAAGTATGAAGAGATCGTGTACCTGCTCTGCGGCTCTTCTCTCCTGCAGGCGCAGGTCCATGCGGATACATAGGGTGATGAGATCATCTAAATCTGCAGGGCGTTCCAGCGCGGCGAGTTCATCCTTGAGGTTCTCCGTTAGACCTTGCCAAAATACTGCTACCAGTGCTTCGTCTTTCCATCCAGTTTCTGCGGCAAGGGTCTGGAATTCAACCGCGTAGCGGGCCACAGTTTGACTGCCTTGAGAAATATGCAGGAGGGAAGAGGATGCTGTTACCTTACGTACTGGAGTGTCAAAAACCATTCGGAACTCCTGTGTGAAGAGAAATATGTCGTTTGTGAGATCCGATCTTTGCTACCAGATAGGAGATGCCCACGTCAAGGCGTCATTTAGTTAACAGGGAAAGGATGTATGCGAATTTGAACGCTGAGCCACAAAACGAGAAGGGGTAAGTTCAAATTGAATGAAACATTGGTTGAGAAACCCCTGACAGATGAGGGGGTCCCCGCCATAGCTATTCGGCGTAGGGAGTTGTGGAAGCAGGATTTAATGCTGCACACTGTAGCTGATCTATGGTAGATTGCATCTGATCCACACATTTGTTATTCTGATCTGTGTACTGTTGCATTTGAGTTTACAGGTTGTTCTGTGGGGTCAAAACTCGACCCACCTCAGCAGTGTCCATGTTTGCAGGGCTGAGTATTCTTTAACGAGTGCTTGCCACAAACAAGACGGGACCGCAAGGCCGAGGTGGGAATTAGTAAACACCGATCCGAGCCGAGTGGACACGTCTGGTGTGCAGGTTCGTAGTTGTGTAGCTGGGTCAGGGTAGGAGAAGTCAGGTAATAGGTACATTATACTCGCCGTGGTCAGGGGTAGGAGATAGGAGGATAGTAGGTGTCACATAGCCGAGGTCGAGAACAGGAGATTGTAGAATAGTAGATGAATATCCTGTAAGGGTTCCAGTCCAGGCTTTGGCTGGTAACCGCCCTTACCTGGCTGCTGTGGACATTTTGATTACTGGCAGCCTGCTATATTGGCTGCACCTGTTCAAGGGCTTAAATAGCAGACAGTGACTTCCAGCCGCTGCCTGAGCATTGTAAATGTTTCCCTTTGATCCTGGCCACCCTGGGCTCCAGTTCCTTAGCCTTCCAAGTTCGTGTGCTTTCCCCATTCTTGAGCCTTCCGTGTTGCTTGCCTACCCCTGTGGCTTCCCTGTTCCAGAGGCTAGCCTCTTGCTGTGGCTTGCCTATCTCTGTGGCTTCACTGGTCATTTGGAATTCCTGTTGCTGACCCCGGACCATGACCACGACCTCGCTGCCTTCCGCCTGCCCTGACCTTTTGCCTGTCGCCTAGATTCTGCACCACTGCGCCTGCCCTGACCCTTTGCCTACTTACCAACCATGGATACTCTAACAGGACTCTGGTCAGTGAATTGGCATCCCTACCTCAGCCCTGTGGGTCCGCTTCCTGATCGGAGACAAGCATTGTCACATATCCGTGGTCAAGGTTCAGGTGAGACTGCATGGCAGAACAAACAGGGCAAGGCAGGACAAGAAACAACAGAGTGCTGGTGACCAGCACAACATCACAAGATACAAAGTGTTATGCTCAGCCAAATTGCAGAGGCAAAGACTGAGCATATAAAGGGTGAATCAGCCAATCAGTGAACTGCTGGTCGCAGAGGCTGAAAGTGAAACCAGAGTGCTGACTCATTGCTGTGCAGAGTGCACACTGCAGGAGGTGATGAGGAAAAATGCAGCAAGTCAGAATCAAACTCTGGAGCGGAGCTTATGCCCGATCCTCACAACAGGACAGTGATGTTATTACAGAGACATACAGTAGCAATCTCGGAAAGACCTAGGAACTCTGGGGAAATGCCAGAGGGAGTTCTTACACCAGTAACACTGTGATGTGACAATCGTCCATACTAGGATCTCCTATTTTACTAAAGGTTTGCTTACTAAGCACACATTAGTGCACATCTGTTTTTCATTTTATGTCATTATGATGTTTGCGCTTGTTCCTTTTTGACCTATTCAACAATTCTGGTGTAGAAAGAGAACCACATGGACTATCATTTGGATTAACCTGGACTAACTTTGGAACCGATTACCTATTATCCTGACCAAGTATACGAGCTTTTAACATCAATCTAGCTTTGTTTTTTTATATTTCTAACTATGTAGAATACTTTCAATCAAATATTTTATTGTAGTATTTCTTCAATGTTATGCAATTAGTCCATTTCGATCTTTACATATATATATATTGTGACAAACGGCTTCCTCAGGGGGGTCTGCCGTTCGTCCGGGCCCTGTAGAACATGGTCTTTTAGGGTGAATAGATAGGTGAGACGTACCACAATGTTGGCCTTACCAGGCTTATGCCTGCTTTGTGAAAAAATGTGTGATCAGTGCGTAGCTAAAACATAGTCCCACATCAAGCAAATGCTAGATATTAACCCAATGTGAGGTGATAACAAAATAAAAAAGTTATTGGAGTGATTAGACCTTATATAGGAAGTCACTATAGTGCATCTGCAGCCTTATTGAAGGGGTGGCTCGACACCCCTAAATCTAGAGAAAAGACACAAAAACCAGGCGCACAACGTACATAGTGAAGTACTGTATAGTAAAAAATATATGAATTTACTAAAAAGTTAAAGGTTCTGCGTACATTAATAATGAATAAGACAAGCAGTTGGTTAGTGGGGTTACCACACGATGAATTAGCCAGAGCGTCAGCTTTTCAGTGGAGGAGGTTCAGACAACAGGAACACAACCGTCGTCGGCCAGGAAAGGAACCTCCGTGGAGTCCTGTGCCACACTTCGCTCATCCGATGATTACCAGATGGTAAAGCCGGTAAAATATCCCGTTGCGGAGTACAGAAACCTCCATGAGTTCCACACGCCAGACTTGGAACACTCACAGTGCGCCGCTCAGTCCCGTGGTGCGCCTGCCGATGACGTCATAGGATTCTCTTCTGCTTCGAAGCGTAGGGGAAAGTCCAGGGCAGCGTCAGACACGCAGAGCGGCGTATGATCGTGAGAGGGGCAGGGAGGGGAAACCAAGTGTTGGGCGTAGCTTTACACAGCATTCAGGTTTGGATCAGATTAAGGAGCAAGATCTTCCAACGCATTTCGTAACTGAAAGTTACTTCTTCAGGGATGCAGACAGCTGGAGGAGTACACACATATATATACCCAGCAGCCCCCAATTTATGGCTCAGGTTTCAAATTGCCGAGCCAATCAATGAGAGTGCATGGGACTGCCCCTCAGCCATCCACAAACATTGATATACAAGGAATAAAAGAAACAGAAACAAATTTAAAATACATAGAAAAAATAATAAAAAATATACATAATGCATTTGTAACCAAATTCTGAAAGAGAAAAAGCCACAATTAGAGATACACAAATAGAATGAAGCATGTTGTAACATAAATGTAAAGGGAATCAGAGAGCACACATCCACATAGAGGAATAAAGATCAGTATAGAGACCAGATGTCTATGTCTACATTTAACCCTTTGGGGGTCAGGGAACCAAGTTTGTAAATCCAAAAGGTTTCTTGGTAGGAGAGGCTCTTAATCCTATCACCTCATCTCCTTTCCCTAGGGACAACTTTGATCCTTTAGGCATCAATTTAGAAGGATCTTTATTATGATGTAGTGCGTAATGACGCGATAGGCTGTGCTTCTCATACCCATTTTTTATATTTCTAATGTGCTCCTCTATACGGATCTTTAAACATCTTTAGGTGCGGCCTACATACTGGAGACCACACTCACAGTTAACCAAATAGACCAAATGAGTCGAATTACAATTAATAAAATTATCGACTGCAAAGCACTCACGATTTGCAAATTAACTGAATGTTTTCCTTTCAGTGTGTAGGTGTTTACATATCGAACACCTCCCACACTGAAAGTTACCAATGGGTTTGTCACTAATCCAGGTACTCGGGTTGGGTCTAACCTGAAAAGTGCCCACATCACTTGGGGCTAATGTATTCTTGAGGTTTGTCGCTCTCCTGTAGATGAATTTAGGAGCATCTGGAATGCGATCCCTTAAGACTGGATCGATACATAAAATTCCCCAGTGTTTTTGGACAATTTTTTCAATTTTCCTGTTAACCGAATTAAAAGTGGTAATAAACGGTACCTCTATCAAATTACCCAAATCCCTAGTTTTGTCCCTAGCCTTAGGAACTAACATGGACTGCCTATCCATATTTCTGACTATATCAAGATCTTTTAGCAGGCTAATGCTCGAATAACCTCATTCTAGAAACTTATCAAGTAAGAGTTGGGCCTGGTCCACAAAGTCTTGTTCCCCACTACAATTCCGCTTTATCCTGATAAATTGGCCTCTCGGAAAATTAGTAATCCACGATCTTTTGTGGTTACTATTGGCCATTAACAGATTGTTGTCGTCTACTTCCTTGAACAATACTTTTGTAGAGATCCTGCCACTTTCCAATGCTGCCAGTTGTCCTTAAATTTCTGAAAGCCAATGAAAATCTCATTATTAGGCAGGCCGACAAAGGGGGCGGTGTTGTCCTCCAGAATCGTAAGGACTACGAACTGGAGGCCCACCGTTTGTTATTTGATACCTCTTTTTATAGATTGCTAACTAAAGACCCTACAAGTGAATTCATTATTCTCTTAGGTGAATTATTGAACGAAGCACTGGCCAATACTGTGATAACAAAGGCTGAATTCGATTTTCTGTTTTCTACATCCCCCAAAATACCAATATTCTACCACTTACCCAAGATTCATAAATCGATCATCAATCCACCTGTACGCCCCATAATCTCCGGAATAGACTCTCTAACTGCGAATCTTTCGCAGTATGTGGATTTTTTCCTGCAGGTTTATGTGAGCCTTCTGCCGTTCTATCTGAAAGATACTTCTTCTGTCCTGCAGACTTTTCAGGATTTTGAGTGGAAGAGCACGTACAGATGGATTACCTGTGACGTGCAGGCTCTTTACACTCACATTCCACATGAAAAAGGGCTGCAGGCAGTGAGATCTTTTTTAGAGGCAGACGCTTTACTGCACCATCTAAATACTGAATTCATTTTGATGTCCATTGATTTTATATTACACTGGCGACACAGTTTATTACACTGCGGCCAGATCCGCAAGCCGGGAGATTTCCCGGCTTGCTAGTGGCCGCCCCTCGGCGTGCCGCGCGTCATAGACGCGCGGTCACGCGTCTTCGGGAGCGTGCGCCCCCTGCACGCGCGTCCAGGGGCTCCCCGAGGGAGCCCTGGTGTCCCGCGATCGCGGGACAGCGGCAGGGGGTTCCGGGGGACCCGGCGGACCCGGCAGCGGTAGGGAGAGCGCCCCGATCGGAGGGCGCTCTTCCGCTTCTTCGGCGCGCGCCCGTCACTCTCGGGCGCGCGCCAGGCTACTGCTGCGGCACAGAACGGGCAAATGCTCGAATAAACTGTGCCGCAGCAGTAACCCACAACTATTTCATGTTCCTTTCAGAGTTCTTTATACAGGTTTGCGGAACTGCAATGGGCACACGTTTTTCACCCAGTTTCACAAACCTGTATATGGGACAATGGGAATTGCAGAGCATTTGGAATAACAACCCCTTCAGACAGCATATCATTGTCTGGTGTTGTTTCATTGACGACATTCTCTGCGTCTGGGAGGGGGACGATTTATCCATAAGCTCCTTCCTTGTCTATCTGAATAACAATGATAGAAATTTGATCTTTACACATGTTTCTGATCCAATAAGCATTAACTTTCTAGATCTAAAACTGACAGCATTGGAAAGTGGCAGGATCTCTACAAAAGTATTCTTCAAGGAAGTAGACGCCAACAATCTGTTAATTGCCAATAGTAACCACAAAAGATCGTGGATTACTAATATTCCGAGAGGCCAATTTATCAGGATAAAGCGGAATTGTAGTGGGGAACAAGACTTTGAGGACCAGGCCCAACTCTTACTTGATAAGTTTCTAGAAAGAGGTTATTCGAGCATTAGCCTGCTAAAAGATCTTGATATAGTCAGAAATATGGATAGGCAGGCCATATTAGTTCCTAAGGCTAGGGACAAAACTAGGGATTTGGGTAATTTGATAGAGGTACCGTTTATTACCACTTTTAATTCGGTTAACAGGAAAATTGAAAAAATTGTCCAAAAACACTGGGGAATTTTATGTAACGATCCAGTCTTAGGGGATCGCATTCCAGGTGCTCCTAAATTCATCTACAGGAGAGCGACAAACCTCAAGAATACATTAGCCCCCAGTGATGTGGGCACTTTTCAGGTTAGACCCAACCCGAGTACCTGGATTAGTGACAAACCCGGTGGTAACTTTCAGTGTGGGAGGTGTTCGATATGTAAACACCTACACACTGAAAGGAAAACATTTAGTTAATTTGCAAATGGTGGGAGCTTTGCCGTCGATACTTTTATTAATTTTAATTCAACTCATTTGGTCTATTTGGTTAACTGTGAATGTCATCTCTAGTATGTAGGCCACACCAAAAGATGTTTAAAGATCCGTATACAGGAGCACATTAGAAATATAAAAAACGGGTATGAGAAGCACAGCCTATCGTGTCATTACGCACTACATTTTAATAAAGATCCTTCTAAATTGATGTTTAAAGGCATCAAAGTTGTCCCTAGGGAAAGGAGATGAGGTGATAGGATTAAGAGCCTCTCCTATCAAGAAACCTTTTGGATTTACAAACTTGGTTCCCTGACCCCCAAAGGGTTAAATGCAGACTGTGACAAACGGCTTACTCCGGGGCTCCGCCGTCTGTCCGGGACTGTTAGAACACGGTCTTTTAGGGTAGGTTAAATGATGAGACGTCACGTACTGTTCCTTTAAACAGGCTATGCCTGGTTTATTCAGTCCCAGGCACTGAGACTGCCACAGTTTAAACAGAAAACAAAGCCAAACAAAAAGCTGCTCGTCTGAGCGATAACTTAAACTTAGATGTCCCTGACTCAGAGTTGGAAGTGGCTTGTCCACTTCCACCAACAAAATAAGTACCTTTGCAGTCTTTAGACAAACTAACAGAATGAATGAAGCGATTTGGGAAAGAGGCTTTCTCACCCCTCTGCAGTTCAGCAGCCTTCCAGGCTCTTGGGCGGGGCCCAGAGGAAACAGGAAACAGGTCTTATATACCTGAACTCTAATCAGCATGACAGGTGACAGAAAACAGGCAGCAGACAAACTGTGGAATGGAGTGCCTGTACCACGAGGCTGCCCTGTTCAGCTTAGACAGGACAGAAACTGTTCAGTATCCTGGGAGCCCTGTATATGGAGTTTATTACCAACCCCTGGTTTCTGTCACATATCCTCCCCCCCAGCTCAGACCTCGAGGGGTGAGCGACCATGGATATTAGGGAGTGCATCCTTGACAACCCGTCGGCATTGCCATGTTTGTGCCCCGACCTGTGTTCCACAGAAAATTTAAAGGGCTGTAGGCTTAGGAACCACCTGGTCACCCTAGCGTTCTTCTCCCTATTTTGACACATCCAGGTAAGGGGTGCATGATCTGTGACCAATCGGAACTTTCTCCCCAACAGATAATACTTGAGTGTCTCTACAGCCCACTTTATTGCGAGACACTCTTTCTCGACTATGGAGTAATTTTTCTCCTGGGGATTTAGTTTCCTACTTAAATAAAGGATGGGGTGCTCCTCCCCTTGAGACTCCTGGGAGAGTACCGCCCCCAGCCCTACCTCAGATGCGTCGGTTTGGACTACGAACTCTTTGGAGAAGTCAGGTGTGACCAACACTGGTTGGGCACAGAGAGCTTCTTTCAGGCTTCTAAAGGCCTGTTCGGCTTCGGGGGACCACTTTACCATTAGCGGTCCTCTTGCTTTTGTGAGGTCGGTTAGTGGGGTTGCCTTAGTTGCAAAATTGGGAATAAACCTCCTATAGTAGCCAATTAACCCCAAAAAGGTCCTTACTTGTTTTTTTGTGACTGGCCTTGGCCAATTTTGTATCGCCTCTACTTTGAGTGTTTGTGGTTTGAGTAACCCTCTACCAATAGAATACCCCAGATACTTGGCCTCCTCCAGACCAATAGTGCATTTAGCGGGGTTAGCAGTTAGTCCAGCAGACCGAACTGCGTCGAGCACAGCTTGGACCTTTGGAAGGTGGGACTGCCAATCTTCACTATGGATTACCACATCATCCAGGTAGGCGGCAGCGTACCGAACATGTGGTTTTAAAATTTTATCCATCATTCTTTGGAATGTGGCGGGAGCTCCATGTAAGCCAAAAGGCAGCACCTTATATTGAAAGAGGCCATCTGGGGTTGAGAAGGCTGTTTTTTCTTTTGCCCTTTCTGTGAGGGGAACCTGCCAGTACCCTTTTGTTAGGTCTAGGGTTGTGAGATATCGGGCTTTGCCCAGTCTCTCTACAAGTTCATCCACCCTGGGCATAGGATAAGTATCAAATTTTGACACCGCGTTTAGTTTCCGGTAGTCATTACAAAACCTTGTTGTACCGTCTGGCTTTGGGACTAAAACTATAGGGCTGTTCCACCCACTTTGGGATTCCTCAATTACGCCTAGTTTTAGCATTTTTTTAACCTCTAAACTTATAGCCTCTCTCTTGGCCTCTGGGATTCGGTACGGTTTAAGGTTAACTCGGACCCCCGGTTCAGAGACTATGTCATGTTTAATTACGTTAGTTTTACCTGGCTGTGTAGAGAAGATTTCTTTGTTCCTGCTCACTAAACTCTGGACCTCTCGTTTCTGATGCACGGACAGTGTTTCAGCTATGCTAACCTCTGGGTCAATTTCTTGATTCTCTGACGGACCTGGGGGTACTAGGGTTAACAAGACCTCTCTATCTTTCCAGGGCTTGAGTAGGTTTATATGGTAAATTTGCTCAGGTTTCCTCCTACCTGGCTGCCTTACCCTATAATTTACTTCTCCCACTCTTTCCAAGACCTCATATGGCCCATGCCATTTAGCAAGGAATTTACTCTCCACGGTGGGAACCAGAACTAGTACCCTATCACCTGGAAAAAAAATTCTGACCCTAGCACCCTTATTATACGTATTCCTTTGTGCTTCTTGAGCTTTCTCCATGTGTTCCCTCACTATGGGTAGGACTGCAGCAATGCGGTCCTGCATTTGGGCAACATGCTCTATTACACTTCTGTAAGGGGTAACCTCGTGTTCCCAAGTTTCTTTGGCTATATCCAGTAAGCCCCTTGGATGTCGGCCATACAATAGTTCAAACGGGGAGAAGCCTGTGGATGACTGGGGAACTTCCCTAATGGCAAATAACAGGTATGGTAACAAACAGTCCCAGTTTTTCCCATCCTTATCGACCGCCCGGCGTAACATGCTCTTTAAGGTTTTATTGAACCTTTCCACTAAACCATCTGTTTGTGGATGATAGACTGAGGTTCTGAGATGCTTGATTTTTAGGAGTTTACATAGCTCTTTTGTTACTTGGGACATAAATGGTGTTCCCTGGTCAGATAAGATCTCTTTAGGAATTCCGACTCGGGAAAACAGAAGTACTAACTCTTTTGCTATGTTTTTAGCAGAGGTGCTACGTAGGGGAACTGCCTCCGGATATCGGGTAGCATAATCTAATATTACCAATATATGCTGATGTCCCCTAGCAGACTTTATTAGGGGTCCTACTAGATCCATAGCAATCCGGTCAAATGGTACCTCTATTATGGGAAGGGGTACCAATGGGCTGCGGTATGCTTTGAACGGGGCGGTGATCTGACATTCTGGGCATGAGGAACAATAGTTTGTAATTTCTGCCAGAACCCCAGGCCAATAAAAGCTTCGGAGAACCTTTTCTTTTGTCTTTTCCACCCCTAGGTGTCCCCCCAATGGATGACTATGTGCGAGGTGTAATACTACGTTACGGAATGTCCGTGGTACCAACAATTGTTTAGTTGTAACTGATTTTCTTTTATCAACCCGATATACTAGGTCGTTCTCTACCTCGAAGTAGGGGTAAGCAAGTGACCTATCTGGTTGGCCATGAGTACTATTCTGGTCCCGTATATTTCCCCTTGCTACCGCTAATGTGGGGTCCTCCCACTGGGCCTTCTTAAAACTCCCAGGACTGACCTCTAGGTCAGCGAGGGTCTTATCCTGTACTGGGGTGGTAAGTGCCTGATCAACATCTTGATTTGGGGTATTCCCTACCAAAGTAGTGATGGGGAAGGGAATTTCACAGCACTCCTCCTTTTCCCCTTTCTTATTTGGGCCCTCGTCAACCTCCATTTCTGAAAAAGGGAAAGGATTTGTTTCTTCTAACACTTCGTTATGGTCTGCTATTGAACTCTGGGCGCTATTCTGAGCTGGGGACCACATTTTTAGAAAATGGGGAAAGTCGGTCCCTATTAACACATCATGTGCCAGTTTGGGTACAACACCCACCTTGAAATCTAAAGAACCAAATTCTGTTTCAAAAAAAACATCAACAGTGGAATATTCATGATTATCCCCATGTATACAACAAATTGCCACTCTTTGTGAACTGTTTACCTGTTTCTTCTTAATGGGCAATAGGTATTCGGACACTAGTGTGACCATACTCCCAGAGTCAAGAAGTGCCCGAACCCTCTTACCATTAACCTTTACAAATGCCCACAGATGGTTATTCAAGGGGTCCTCTGGGCTAGGGCCCATACATTGGGACAACAGCGAATAAGGTTCCACGCTGTTGCATTGCATGGGCTCCTCATTTAGTGGGCAGATTTTTGCTGTGTGGCCCCTCTCATGACAATTTACACATTTAGGTACATAGTCTGTGTCCCACTTAGAGCCTTTTCCCGGCTCCCCATGTTGGCTATTGCCCTTAGTGTGCGAACCACTGTTGCTGGTGCTGCGTGAAGGTGGTCGCCGCTCTTCAGCTCCCCTTAACCCCGGTACCCTTTTACCGTCTCTGGAAGAGTCCTGGAACCTCGGGTAGTGGGGTTGCTCCACGACTGTGGGTTGCGGGTGCTCTCCTGCTGCATTGTACCTTTCTACGAGGGCCACAAGCTCATCCGCATTGTGGGGGTCACTCCGACTGACCCAATGGCGTAAGGCAGAGGGAAGTTTCCTCAAGAACTGGTCCATGACCAACCGTTCCACGATGTGGCTTGCTGAGTTGATCTCGGGTTGTAGCCACTTCCGGGCGAGGTGGATGAGGTCATACATCTGGCTTCGGGTGGCTTTATCCATCGTGAAGGACCATGCGTGAAACCTTTGGGCGCGAACAGCCGTGGTTACGCCGAGGCGGGCGAGGATCTCGAACTTCAATTTTGCATAGACGTTAGCTTCGGCTGGCTCTAGATCAAAGTAAGCCTTCTGGGGTTCGCCGCTTAGGAAGGGTGCGATTAGACCAGCCCACTCAGCTTCTGGCCATCCCTCTCTCTGTGCCGTGCGTTCAAACGTGAGAAGATAGGCTTCCACATCATCCGAGGGTCCCATCTTCTGAAGGTAGTGGCTTGCCCTGGTCATTTTCGGAACTGGGGCTGCCGCTGCCAGTGGAAGGTTACTGATAGTCTCCCTCAGGATCTCGAGTTCCTGCTGTAAGCCCTGAGCGAACCGCTGTTGCTCCTCTTTCAGCAAGCGGTTTGTCTCTTGCTGGTTTGCATTCGCCTGTTGCAGGGCTTCATTCGCGTCTCTCTGGACAGCGACATTGCGTACCAGCGCACTCACCACGTCTTCCATCTTGTTTGGAGAGAGAGAAAAAAAACCTTTTTTTTTTTTTTCTTTAAAGTTCTTTAACCCCCAGACCTTTTAGTGTTCTGCCCGCATTCTCCACCATATGTGACAAACGGCTTACTCCGGGGCTCCGCCGTCTGTCCGGGACTGTTAGAACACGGTCTTTTAGGGTAGGTTAAATGATGAGACGTCACGTACTGTTCCTTTAAACAGGCTATGCCTGGTTTATTCAGTCCCAGGCACTGAGACTGCCACAGTTTAAACAGAAAACAAAGCCAAACAAAAAGCTGCTCGTCTGAGCGATAACTTAAACTTAGATGTCCCTGACTCAGAGTTGGAAGTGGCTTGTCCACTTCCACCAACAAAATAAGTACCTTTGCAGTCTTTAGACAAACTAACAGAATGAATGAAGCGATTTGGGAAAGAGGCTTTCTCACCCCTCTGCAGTTCAGCAGCCTTCCAGGCTCTTGGGCGGGGCCCAGAGGAAACAGGAAACAGGTCTTATATACCTGAACTCTAATCAGCATGACAGGTGACAGAAAACAGGCAGCAGACAAACTGTGGAATGGAGTGCCTGTACCACGAGGCTGCCCTGTTCAGCTTAGACAGGACAGAAACTGTTCAGTATCCTGGGAGCCCTGTATATGGAGTTTATTACCAACCCCTGGTTTCTGTCACAAGACATAGACATCTGGTCTCTATACTGATCTTTATTCCTCTATGTGGATGTGTGCTCTCCGATTCCCTTTACATTTATGTTACAACATGCTTCATTCTATTTGTGTATCTCTAATTGTGGCTTTTTCTCTTTCAGAATTTGGTTACAAATGCATTATGTATATTTTTTATTATTTTTTCTATGTATTTTAAATTTGTTTCTGTTTCTTTTATTCCTTGTATATCAATGTTTGTGGATGGCTGAGGGGCAGTCCCATGCACTCTCA